>NC_135305.1:127477840-127752050 GCF_048772815.1 Callospermophilus lateralis | reverse complement strand
GTGGCCCCACACAGAGCCACCTCCATGCCTCTCAAGAGCGCCAGGGCTGTCTGTTGACATGGAACAGCTCCAGACTTCCCCAGGGCCACGGCGCCTCTGTGGCCAGCCCCAGTGTCGGCCTGCACTCTCGCCCTGTGCTCCTGCCGGACACTGAGGCCAGCCTCTGCCCGGGGCCATGATGCCACCATCTCACCTTGGGCCTTGGGCACACACCACTCCCACTGCCTGTCCCCGAATGTCCACAGGGCAGACGGCTTTGCACATTTGTTCATTTATTCAGAGTCCTTCTCCCCCGATCCCTGACCACAGACCTGAACATCTAGCTCATTACGAGACAGAGTAAAGGACAGTTGGACACGGCCCTTACACAGCCACCTGCTCTGTGCCCTTCCGAGACTCACGGCCTTGCTCGAAGCTATACTGCAGCCTGCTGTGACCCATAGCCTGCTATGACCCATAGCCTGCTGTGACCTGCAGCCTGCTGTGACCTGTGACCTGTGACCCACAGTCTGCTGTGATCCACAGGCTGCTGACCTGTGACCTGCTATGACCCACAGCCTGCTATGACCCGTGACCCGCTGTGACCCACAACCTGCTATGACCCAAGACCAGCACTGACTGGCAGCCTTCTGTGACCCAAAACCTGCTGTGACCTGTGACCTGCTGTGACCTGTGACCTGCTATGACCTGTGACCTGCTGTGACCCACAATCAGCTCTGACTGGCAGCCTGCTGTGACCCATGCTGGTGAATGTTACCCACGTCCCCCATCTGGAGAGGCCCTGCTTCTGTGTGCACACAGGAGCTGAACACCAGCTTTGTGGAAGTCCCTGGGGAGGGAGACCCACATGGGGCTGCAGGGAGCTGGACTTGGTGTGAGAGGCAGGAGAAGACCAAGCCCACGCTTTGCCAAACCCAAAGCAAACCCAGGCAGTAGGCCCACCCCAGCTCTCCTGGTGGGCCACGCTGGCTGAGGATGGCACTCATCAAACTTCCCCGGGGGGATCAGGCGCCAAGATGGGTCGGGAGGGAGTGGACGGGTAGCAGACAGGAGGAGAGAGATGGGCTGGAAGGCTGAAACCGTGGAGCTGGGAAAGAGGACTCAGAGGCCAGCTATGAACCAGCCTCCCTGCAACGGGACCCCAAACACAAGGCAGGCTAACATGTCACCCTGGCACCAGAACAGACTCAACCACGGGTGGGCGCTGATCTCCTAAACGCATCACCTGCGCCTGTTGGTCTGTAGAGGCCCGGCCTGCAGGTCAGTGTTTCCCAGGTGCTGGTCAGGGCTTCCTGCTCCCACCAACCCTCACATCTCCTCCTTTCCTCTCCCCTATCCCAAGCACACAGCCTCAGGGGGAAGGGACAGGGCAGGGTACAGAAACAAAGGCCTCCAGGCTCTGTCTGCAGCCTGCACCCAGGAATCTGAGAAGACCAAGGAGCTCCTGCAGGAAACCAGGCCGCAGCTCCCCTTGAGGTCTGCAGGGGGTGGCAGAGGGCCTGGACATTCAGGGGTCCAGGAGGGGCCCTGCTTTCTACACAGGCAGGTGAGCCCCTGGGGACACACGCTGGCAGCGGTGGGGGGGCGGGGCGTGGAAGAGGGATGACTAGGCCACTTCTGGTTGTCTGTTCTGCAGCACAGTCGTGTTGCCCAAGTGCTCTTCTCTGACCAGCAGGAGACCCAGGAGAGCAGTGTGACACCAGATGGGTGGAGGGGTGTCCTTGCTGTGTTCAGGTCTGTGGTCAACAGGTTTACACGACTTGACAGCCGACATGTTCCATAGGAAGTGGACAGAAACGTAACAGTGGGAAGAAGAAGTAAAACCACTGAAATCCCAACTGCTGACAACTCAAGAGCAGAAACTGACAACCCAGGAAAACACGGCCTGAGGAGGGCCTTGTTGGTGGGACCCACAACGCAGCTGCAGGCCGCGTCCGGCTGCCGAGAGGCGCCTGGGGCTGGCCAGGATGCAGGGTGCTCTCCATTCCACCCTCAGCCCACATGGTCGGAACAAAGTGAAGGGGATCCAGGGCCACCCTGCACTGCCAGCTCATCTTCCCCTCACGGTCACCATGGAGACCCTCTATGGACAGATGGGTGGAGGGGTGGCGTTGCTGTGTTCAGGTCTGTGGTCAACCGCGGCAGGCCACCTCCACCCCTGTCTTGCTGTACTGCTTCCTCTGCCCTTGCGATCTGCATTCCTCCCTCGGGCCCACAGGTGCCCGGACTGGCCCTTCACCACCTGGCCCCCGTGCCCACTCTGTACCACCCCTGTTGTCCCCACCCTGGGGCTTTCCTTCTCTGAGGGGACCTTTCAGTTCCTTCCTGCCCAGCAGGCATCCCTGACAGCGTGGTGGCAGCAGCAGCCAGGAGTCCCTCCAAGAAGACCCCTCCCCACATTTTGCAGGGAGTCGTCCCACCCCTTGGCCCCCGGGGTTTGCGTGTGATACCTGTGAACACACGTCAAGGTTAGCGGACCACATAAAGGGGCAACCCCTCCTGTGGTTGGTGGGCTGGCAGGGTGCCAGCTGAGAAATGCTAGACACCCTCTGACACACATGGTGAGCATCTGCCCGAGAACTGAACCAACTGCAGAAGCACTGCCACAGTCTGGCTGGGCACAAAATAACCCAGCCGCC
Organism: Callospermophilus lateralis; assembly: GCF_048772815.1. Lineage (NCBI taxonomy): Eukaryota > Metazoa > Chordata > Mammalia > Rodentia > Sciuridae > Callospermophilus > Callospermophilus lateralis. The sequence continues at coordinate 127,749,411 of NC_135305.1, read as the reverse complement.
ACGAGGCACTTGTAGGTTCAAAACAGGAACTCCTTTATTATCTGAACTCCCACGAACTCCACCCACGTGGCCCATCCAGGAACCACCCACCGGAAATCCCTCCTCCTGCACCTCCCCAACCAACACGAACTCTCCAGGAATCCCCCGCAAGAACTCCAAAGTAGAGGGCACCCAGGCGGACAGCAGGGGTCTAATATACAATTGAATACACAGCTTAACATAACCATCATCATCTCAATAGCTTACTCACCCTCAACCACTCCGTTCTGGCAAAAATGCCATGCATCATTCCAACTCAGCTGTGGCTCTCAGCAAAGCACAAGACGAGGAGATACTATTGGGGGTGACATCACCCAAGCACCTTGATTCAGGCCAGCGGCCCTTGGTGGTGGTCATCTGAGATGCCCACCTGCAGCTGACACACAGCCTTCCTGTTGCTGTAGAACAACTGCAGACATGCTTTCCCGGAGTGCCTGCCCTAGGCCTGCCCAGCCAGGCTCAGCACCTCGTGCAGCTCCAGGCGTTTGAGGTTTGCCACATTCCGGAAGCACCCTGGAGCTGCCACGTCCCCACCTCCATGACAACCCAGGCAGGAGAAGGGGAAATAGGCCCAGAGAGCTGGAGTGCGCCAGCAGGATCTGAACCTGAGAGTCTGCCCCCTCCCCACTCTCTGCTGTCCCAGACACCTCTGTGGTCCCAGTGAGGGACATTCTGCAGGTCAGTGCCTTCGTAAACCTTCCTGTGGTGTCCAGAAGTTACCCCCCGCCTGGCCCTGGGGCTCTCAGGCCCCAGGACCACCTCTGCCCCAGAGGAGGCTCCTGCCTCTGGCCAGCGCAGGAGCCATCTGCATCTCTCCTGGGGACACTTCACAACCCTCCTTGCCTTCTACCAGTGGTCTTGATGCTGGCCATCCCCGGAGCACTGGGTCTGGGTCCTCAGAGGGAGACTGGAGTCCCACCAAATGTGTCACCTCTGGCTTCCACTTCCCAACGGGACACCTCCTGAGGGCACGCATCTACCACACACAACAGACTCCCCTCCTGCAGAAGAGGCCACCCAAACCCATGCCTGTGGAGGCTTCATTGTCCAGCAGTGACATCTATATCCAGACATCGACAGTAACATCAGCTCTTAAGCAGCCTGTCAGTGTCGAGAGGCTGCTTCCCCAGGACGGCTGGGCTGGGACATGGAACGCAAGAGCAGTGAACCACCCGCCTCATGAGATCAAAGGTGGGTTATGCTCTGCTGCAGGCCTGCCTGAGCAGAGACAGGAAGGAGAGCCAGACCCCAAGCAGGGCTTAGTAGCGATGCCGTCACTGTCACTGGTGGGATCCGCTGGGCTTGGGATAATGACTGAGCTTTCTCTGACTGGGTTTCTTCTCACTGGCATGGTGAGATCACACCCAGCTGAATCTGCATCTTTAGATCCAAGGGATGGCAACGGCAGGTGACTCCCTGCCCACCTGTGCATCGGGCCCTCTCCATGGGAAAGCAAGGGCCAGTTCTGGAAGCCAGGCTACATTTCAGCCTAAGCATCTCTGTTTCCCACACTGGAGACAACGGGGTAGTCAGGAGCCTCTGAGGAAGCCTCCGCGCTTTCCTGATCCCTGGCCTCCCTGACCACCTGGACCTCCAACCCTCAGTCCTATCCCTGAGTCCTGACAACCCAGGGTGACCTGGGGCCTGCAGGGTTGGGGAGATGGCTTCCCTCATAGCCCAGTGGCTTCCAACCATCAGCCAGGGACTCTGGCCAGAAAGTGGAGGCGACAGGCCAGCCTGCTCTGTATCCAAAGCCATGTGCAATGTTGCCAGCTATGTGTTCTGGGCAGCCACATGCCTCTGTGAGCATCAGTTCCCTCATCTACTGTATGGCTGGAAAGAGCAGCATCTTGCTTTCCAAGATGGGCACCAGGAGCAGAAGATATGCTGGGCCAAGTGGTGGACCGAGTGGCCTAACGGCGATGCCGAGCTCTGGCGGGGGGGCAACTGCTGCTTGCCTCATACCCATTCCCTTCCACTGTCACTGCCCTACACCCCCTTCCCGCTTTCTTATTTCTTTCATTCTTAACTTTCTTGAGTATTCTGCTTTCACACACCCACAGGACCACTGCCCGAGGTGCAGGAGAGAGGAAGTCCAGAAGATAGACCCTGTCTGCTTCCCGGGGCCCCATCAGGACCAGGGCTCACCCCCGGCCTGGTCCTGCTTCCCAGGGCCCCTTCAGGACCAGGGCTCAACATCAGCCTAGTCCTGCTTCCTGGGGTCCCATCAGGACTAGGGCCCACCACCAGCCTAGTCCTGCTTCCTGGGGCCCACCAGGACCAGGGCTCACCATCAGCCTAGTCCTGCTTCCCCAGAGTCCCTGTCAGGACCAGGGCCCACCACCGGCCTAGTCCTGTTTCCCTAGGGTCCAGTCAGGACCAGGGCTCACCATCGGCCTAGTCCTGTTTCCTGGGGCTCAGTCAGGACCAGGGCTCACCAAAAGCCTGGTCCTGCTTCCCCAGGGTCCCCATCAGGACCAGGGCTCACCATCGGCCTACTCCTGCTTCCCCAGGGTCCAGTCAGGACCAGGGCTCACCATCGGCCTACTCCTGCTTCCCCAGGGTCCAGTCAGGACCAGGGCTCACCATCGGCCTACTCCTGCTTCCCCAGGGTCCAGTCAGGACCAGGGCTCACCATCGGCCTACTCCTGCTTCCCCAGGGTCCAGTCAGGACCAGGGCTCACCATCGGCCTACTCCTGCTTCCCCAGGGTCCAGTCAGGACCAGGGCTCACCATCGGCCTACTCCTGCTTCCCCAGGGTCCAGTCAGGACCAGGGCTCACCATCGGCCTACTCCTGCTTCCCCAGGGTCCAGTCAGGACCAGGGCTCACCATCGGCCTACTCCTGCTTCCCCAGGGTCCAGTCAGGACCAGGGCTCACCATCGGCCTACTCCTGCTTCCCCAGGGTCCAGTCAGGACCAGGGCTCACCATCGGCCTACTCCTGCTTCCCCAGGGTCCAGTCAGGACCAGGGCTCACCATCGGCCTACTCCTGCTTCCCCAGGGTCCAGTCAGGACCAGGGCTCACCATCGGCCTACTCCTGCTTCCCCAGGGTCCCCATCAGGACCAGGGCTCACCATCGGCCTACTCCTGCTTCCCCAGGGTCCCCATCAGGACCAGGGCTCACCATCGGCCTAGTCCTGCTCCCCGGGTCCAGTCAGGACCAGGGCTCACCATTGGCCTAGTCCTGTTTCCCCAGGGTCCAGTCAGAACCAGGGCTCACCATTGGCCTAGTCCTGCTTCCCCAGGGTCCAGTCAGGACCAGGGCTCACCATCAGCCTACTCCTGCTTCCCCAGGGTCCCCATCAGGACCAGGGCTCACCATCAGCCTAGTCCTGCTCCCCGGGTCCAGTCAGGACCAGGGCTCACCATCGGCCTAGTCCTGCTTCCTCGGGGTCCAGTCAGGACCAGGGCTCACCACCAGCCTAGTCCTGCTTCCCGGAGCCCCATCAGAACTAGAGCCCACAACACAGCTGCCCGCTGTGTCAAGTCCCGGGTGCTGGCTTACTCAGGACACACGTCTGTTCTGGTACCCAGCACGTGGCCACCTGAGCAGGGTGCGTTCCTGGGCCCAGGCCATGCCTGCCAGGAACTTGTGCTCCTCTTCAACCACAGGCAGAGGCTTCTTAGGAGGGTGCAGACCCCAAGGTCCAGTGTGGCCACGTCTCTGCAGCGTGCCAGCCCTCTGTGCTCCTTGGCTGTGCGCCTGGCCTCCTGCTGAGGGTGTCTTCTCTTCTGTCCCTGGGTGACCCCTGCTCCAGGATGACCTTACCTTAGCCAGTCACAGATGCAAAGGCCCCATCTCCCCATAAAGGCACATTCACCGTCCTTGGGTCAGGACCTCACAGGCCACTCTGAGCCCTAGCAGGAGGGACACCCTGTTCATTCCAGACCCACCCCTTCCTTTAGGCCCTCCATCACTGAGGATGCCACCAAGTGTCCCCTGCCTGGAGTTTTGTCCCTACTGTCCCCTTCTCCTCCATAGCCTTGCCTGGAAAGCTTGCTGGCCCAGGCCCTGGTCACCAGGCATGTCTCTTGGTGAATCACCACCTCCCCCCCAGGTGGATAGAGTCTCTCATGCCCCTTCCCATCCCCCTGCCTCTTCACCCATCCTTGGCCATCACAGAAGTCCACATTTACTTACTGGACCAGCAGTTTTTCCTGTGCCCAGTGTCCAGTGTCCCTGCTTCCCAAGAGCAAAGCTGTTAGGTGAGCTTCACTGCACTCCAGGCCTCTGGCACAGCAGGGCTCTGTACCCAGGGCTGCCACACTGGAGGAGGGACGTCCCAGCCCTTAACATGTCCCGTGGGTCTGTGATGAGCAATCCAAACACCTCCCTAACATCTCCACTTCCCTTCATTCCTGCTCCCCGTCTGAGGCTATCGGGCCACTGTCCCTTACTTAGTTATGAAAAGCTTCCTGATGGGCCTTCCTACCCTGCTCTGGCTGGCTCCTGTCTCTTCTCTGTGTGACCGTCTTTGCAAACACAAATCCAGTCATTTTCTACCCAGCTCAATATCCTTGCATGGCTGCCCACTGCTCCACAGAGAAGACCACATTCTACAAGGATCTGCTGGCCAGGGGCTGCTGGCCCACTGAGGTCTCCTCCCACTCTCCTCTGACTCAGTCTCTTCCACCCGTCACACCAGTCTTCCCTCTCTCCTATACTCTGTGATCCCATGTACCCAGGACCTTTGCACACCCCATTCCCTCTGTGTAGAATGCTTGTCTCCCTCCTCTCCTGAACAACCCTCACATATTCTCACAAGCTCTAGGGAGGCTGAATCACTGCCTGGGTTTCCCTGAGGGTGGTCTGGACTCAACATTGAGCACTTCCCGCATGGGCAGTATTAAAGATGAAGAGACGGTTATGATTCCAGGACTATGCTCACTGCCCTTGCTGCCCCCCCCTACTGTGGGGTCTTACTTGGCCTGGGCTGCTGCCTCTCTGTTCTGATTTGCATTTCCTGACAGCTACCCAGGCCAGACCCTCTTGCGCTTCTCAGAGGGACTGAGCAGCCACAGCTGTCTGTGCCTCTGCACAGAGATGCAGGCGATAGTGGAGCCATGTGGCGCGAGCAGCCAATTTCCTGCCCTGGCTGGTGTCTGAGTCTCCTGTGCTATCAGGCATCTAATCTGCTCAGAGTGTCCGGCACAGGCTTGCTGGAGAGCCAACCCTGGGGTCGCTCCATGGCTAAGCCTGCTGCAGAGTTGTTTAGAGTCTGAAGATTGGGACACAGGAACCAAGCTACCAAACAGATAAACCTGGAAAGGTCGGCGGGCAGTGTGGATGTCTGGCAGCGTGAGCGCCCAGACTCTGGGATGAGGCTGGTGCACCCACAGAGACAGGTGGGGCGGGGCAGAGGGAGAGGAGCCCAGAGGAGGGCAACCCTCATCTGGAGTCCCCTGTGAATCCCAGACGGTCAGCTGTCCTTACACAGAAAAAATCCCAGCCACCTGCATGAGATGGCCCTACCTGTTCCTGTGAGAGCGAAAGCCTGTCTGTCTGTCCTCCTTTGAATCGCGATCGACACTCGCTGAGCTGAACCATCCATCTGTCCTTCCACACGGGGCCACAGCTAGACGCGCTGTGTGCCGTGGTGCTCGCTAGGACTTGCAGGGGCCTCGCGGAGCCGCTCTCACACCTGGCCCTGTGCTGCAGTGTGCAGAGGACAGGGTGGCCCTCCTGGAGTCACGGTTGAGTTTTAAATAAAGCCAGTCTGTCTCAGTCTCCCTGGAGACACCAACTCCCAAAGCTGCCTGAGGATCCCCAGGGTGTGGGTGGCCGGGAATGGTGCCAGCCAGGGCTCTGGGGAGGGGAGTACGGCTGGGGAGCTGGGGAGGGGCCGCTCCCCTCTGCCGGTTCCCCTGAAGTGCAGCCCTCTCTGTGCCTTCTGAACGAGGGGATAAACGTGTGAAAATAACTGTTTTCATGTAAACATTTCATGTAAACATTTCAGTCAGGGGCGTCTGAAAAGTCGGGGGGGACATTTGGATATCAGCATCTGCAATGGTCAGGGGCTGGGCCCAGAGGCAAGACCATCTCAGGACAGCCTCCTACCCAGGGCAGTGACACCCCAAGGGCCAGAGTCCTCTGCTGAGAAACCTCCTGGCTGAGGAGGCCACCGGGGACGGGGCTCCGTGGGTCCAGGCACTGGAGCTGCTGCCCGGGAGCCAGCACTGGGGCCATTAAGGGCCCGTCCTATCCCACTGAGCCCCAGTTGGGTCCTGCCCTGGCTACAGGTGCCCGCAGGGCCCTCCCAGAGGGCAGCCAGGTGCAAGGCTGCTTCCCTCATGCAGGGCTCTGCCAAGCAGATCTGAGCCGGGCCTCCAGGTCCCAGGAGCCATGGGGGGGACAGAAGCAGGGAGCAGGACACAACGCCCACCTGGCCTTCACGCCGTAGGACTGAGACCCCAGCTCATCCTGCAGGCCGTGCTCCAGCAAGGCCAGTGTCCGTGGCCATCAGAGGGAAGCAGCGGGACATCAGGCCCCTGCTTCCTGCAGCTGGCCAGACTGTGGGCTTGCCCTGCTGACACTCCAGGTCTGCAGCAAAGGGGGACCCAGGACAACAGAAATTCCCTTATAGCTCTGAAGGCTGGAGCCCCAGGTTGAGGTGTGGGCAGCTGGCTCCTCCTGAGGATCGGGGGAGGATCCTCCTGCCTCTCCCAGCTCCCTGGCCTCTGGGCCTATGGCAGTGCATGACCTCCCCTCCTGGCCTGTGACAGTGCACGACCTCCCCCTCCATCTCTTATCTCATGTGAAGGTGTCAATCTGCACACTAGGGCCTGCTCTAAGGCCTCCTGTCATTTACCCCACAAATGTCCTGGTGTCCAGGTGAGGCAGGCTGTGCCCGCAGACTCTGAGTGGACATGGATCTGGGGGAGCGCTGTTCAACCCGACAGCGTCCAGCAGCTTCTCAACCCCAGTTCTGCTCTTGCTGGGCCCCATGGTAATGGCCTCTGCCGTGGCCCTGCCTCTGCTGCTGCACCTGATGTCACCCAGCCGGGCGCCTGCCTCCTTGAAGGGTCTCCACACAGCTGCACCAAGGTGACTGGAGATGTCCTCCCTGCCCTGAAATAAGGACAACTGTCCCTCTGCTCCGTTACACAAGCAGGGCCATCCCGGGTCCCCAGGAGGGCACTCTCAGGACGATGGCATGCTCCTGTGGCCACTGTGACTGTCACACCAAGCAGCTCCTTTTCACGGGGCGCGAGGTGCCAAGGGTCAGAAAGGCCTTGAAAGGCAGCATGGCGGCGATGCTCCCGGGAAAAACACTTAGGGCTTTTGTGCAGAAAAAAATCCTTTCTTCTTTACTTGGGTCCAAGAAGCTGGGGAACAAAACTTCCTGGGTTTACTCCATTTATCAGTTGATCAGACCAACACTGAGGACTGTCCCAGGATAGATCCATGTGGAGCCGGAGGTGGAAAGATCCCTGTCACCCAGTCCAGACATCAGGGACACTCCAGCCACCCTCTGGGGAACTTCAGGCTACTCCCAAGAGAGACCACAGCCAGCCACGTAGAGGGACTTCCCAGAAGCACGCGAATCTCAGCTCTGATCAAGCCACGACGCCCACTTGCCTAGACTACTTCAAAAGGGTTTTATGCGGCTGGTCTCAATGGCCACACCTCCTGCTACCCACCCCCAGGTAAGCTCATCCCTTTAAATCAGGCAGGACCCATAGAACATGGCAGAAGTGACCTCGTCGTTACCAGTAAAGCCGTCCCAACCCTGAATGTGAAATGTACCTGGAACCTGATCACTCTTTGTCCCTTGTTTCTCTCCTGCCTGCTACGACACTGACCTATTACTGACCCTCTGCCTGGACCGTGGCACGGAGGGAGGCCACTTCCTCGGCACCTGGAAGGCACTGTAGCAGTTGCTCAATAAATCCATGCTTAATGAGCGAGCGAGTCTCTGTCGTGAGTTCACCTGGCTTTCTCAACAGCACAATCTCGGTGGACTTCGAGTCTGCAGGAAGCCAGTGCCCCTCTTAAATCAGCCTGTGCAGACGGCCAGCCTAGGTCTCCATGTGAAGCTCCTCAGGAGTCCCCAGTACAGTGGACACGGCCTCTGAAAAGAACCTGGTGTTGGAGGCTCCTTGATTCAAATGAGCCATCAGAGGCCAGGGGGGAAATGCCACATGCCGTCTCCAGGTGAATTAAATCACCAGGACCAGGACGAGCGGCAGGGCAGCCATGTTTGGAAACAGAGTGGCCAGGGTGGGACTGTGACCACCAGGGTAACTGTCCGCCCAGACGGGCTCCGAGGACCCATGGGACAGCCCCAGGCTGCACTCACTCCATAGTGACATGAAATGAGCATTCCCCTCGCACTGAGCCTCATGTCCCCCTGTCTCCAGTCATGTCTGGGGTTTTGAGCACGGTATCAGATGTGAGCCCAAGCAGCTGACCCTGGGGACCACCAGTCATCAACGAGAGACGCCGTGGTGGACACTTCAGCCTGTGCTGCCCAGGAGAGCTGGGCCACCTTCTCCGCCATGGGCGAGGAGCTCCAGCATGGACCCAGAGTGCTTCTGTACCCAGGACCCCATGCTCACACTGCTGTCCCCAACACAAAGCCATGGCTGTCCCCAGTGCTCCCCTGACAGCAAACTACCCCGAGCTCACTCGAAACCCACGTCCAGGCCCCACAAAGTCCTGCCTGACCCTTCCCCCTGCCCACCTCCAGCCACCAATCTGTCAACTCCACCATGAACACAGAGCCCTGCGCGCCCTACCGTGCAAAGCCACCTAGCTCTCATGCCTGGACCTCGGCCCCAATGACCTCCACTCCTGCGCCTGGCCTAACTAGAAGCAGGTGAGCCCTTCCCAGCCCAGAGGGGATGTGCCTCACACCCCCTGGGCCTCCAGCATCTGTGGTAGACTGACTGCAAGTCACCCCACCTGTCCCTGCATCCCGTGGTGCCTGGTGACACGCATCACAGCTCCCGCCTGCCATAGGCAGAGTCCTTTCCCCAAGCCTACAGACTGGGCCAGCAGGATGCAGTGATGTGGCTGTTGTCAGCCCTGAGCTGATCCCTGCTCCTCTGCTCTTGTCCATGGTCCTGTCACACCTCGGGCAGTGACCCTACACACCTGCCAGAGGACAGGAAGCAAGGGACCAGGCCAAGTGTCCCAGCCAAAGCCAGTGGAGGTCAGCTGCCCCAGGCACATTGCGCTGCCTCGATGACCCAGGGGACTGTCAGCCACATGCATCCATGAAAAGCACCGTGCCACCCCTCCCCGAGACTTGAGGTCATAACGAGCAGGGACTGTTTTAAGCCACTGGGGCTTGGGGCAGTCTAACACAGCCTGGGTGACAGGCCCCGAGCTCCATGACAGGACAGATGCTAACATTCTTGGAATTCTACCTTGAATGCCCCACCCGGCTCAGCCCTAGGACGGTTTCACCCTTGAGCACCCTGCCCTCCCTCCTGTTGAGGGGCACCCTGTGCCCCCAGCAACCCTGCTGCAGTAGGGACTGTCCAGCACCCCCATGGCCAGGAGGTCACCTCTGGGTGCTGACAAGGCTGCCCTGGGTGTCCCCTCGGCTCACACGCAGCTGGGGAGGCCTCTTTTGAAGGCCCAGTCCCTCCCCACGCCCTCGCCCTGTCTCTGCTGGGCACTGCCGGGGCCTGGCGAGACACCGCACGGGCTTCCTCTCTGCTCCCTGGGGAGGACGCCAGGCCTGCACCTAACGACCATAGCCCTAGTGCATGGTCACTGCCTGTACTTTCCACGAGTGAATGAGCGGCCATGTGATTCACACCCGGGGCCAGGAGCATGTCTGTGAGCTTGCTATATGCACACCTGCTCAGAGGCACCGCCACAGCCCCTCCCCTTACAAGGATGCTGGGGACGGGGTCACCCCCACTAGATGGGGCGTGTGCCACCAGGGTCTCCTGAACCCGGCCCTCAGCCCTTAGTCCACTCACACCCTCTGCTCCTGGTATTTGAAATATTGCAGACCAGGGCCAGCAGGAATGTCCTGCCCTGGAGCTCCCACCAGAAGGCTCCTCCTGGACTCTTCCTGGGGGAGGCAGCCAGACTTATCCAATTTCCCCAGTTTCTCTCCTAACAGCACAAAATGGCCCCAAGAGCTCAGGAGTTTTAGCACAGCTTCCCCAAAGAGAAGGATGACAAGTGGCTTCAGCTACTGGGAACGTCCTGAAGCATCTCTGCATGTCTCCTGGCCCCCTCTCCTGGGAGCTGAGAGCGGGCCCCCTGCCCGTGGCTCCTTCTCCATCCTGACTCCCTGGAGACTGGCCAGACAGGGCCCAAGAGCAGCGGGGCCCAGCCTCCAGGAGGGCTGGAGTTCTGCCTCCCCTTCCCCTGACTGCACCACCTAATTACCCCTGACCTCGTCCTGGGGAAGGGGTGGGACAGTCACCCACACCCAGATGTGAATCCACCAATGACCACTCTGAAAAATCACACAACCCAGAGGGATGGGAGGGGGACTTGGTAGGCAGGCTTGGTCACGGCCGGGACTCTGGTCAGCTCCAGCATCATTCTCGCTGGGCTGTTTGAGAAATCACTTGAGCCCCACCTCAGTCTCGCCTTTTTCATCAGAAGGTCTTGGTTTTAGAGGAAAACGGATCTCTGCTTACAACCAGGGGTGGAGAGGTCTGGGAGCCCACTGTCACTGGGCCTCTGAGCCAGCAGGGCAACGCAGGGCTCCACACAGACCAGGCCACGGGCCGGTGGCCAGGTGCGCCTGTCAGTTCAGGTGGGGACCCCGTCCTGGGGCATGCCCCCAGAGGGTCCTTGGGTGGCCCTCAGAGTTCCCGAGGCTCTCAGCAACTCAGGCTAATTGAAACAGGTAGGGGTTCCAACTGCACTCAAGCCTCTGAGAACTCAGAGCCCTGCTGGGGCAGCACGGTGGCCCGTGGTCAGCAGGATTGTCCTCTGACCTGTCTGAGCCGAGGGACAGGATGGCGTCCAGGGTGTTCTAAACCACGTCAGAGGATCCCCATCAGCACCAAGGAGACTTGGGGTCCCTCGATGCCAACAGGAACACCAGGAGAGTGAGAACCCCTGTGCTTCCTCATCACCACCAACAGAGGCCAAGCTCCCGCGCTGGGCAGCCACCTGCTGAGGGCGCATCTGATGCCCGGCTGCAGCAAGTTCCAGTCAAGAGCGCCAGGCTCCCTCTGCTTCTGCCCGCCTCCCCTCAGGCCCCGCAAGAAAGCCCGCCCATCCCACAGGGCCTGGCCAAAGCGCAGTGAGCACCTCCCGCCAATCAACTGCCATAGCACCACACCCCAAAAAAGCACAGGCCCTGCTTGGTGTCCCTGTGTCCTTTCTGCCTTCTTTGGGAGAGCAGCCATCCTTTGAGAGGGTGCTTTGCCTGTCCTGTGGGAGGCCCTGTCAGGGCGGGCACTCTTCCACCCTCTTGCCCACTCGCTGAGGCTATCAAGAGACCTTCAGGCAGCGCCCAGGATGCACCTGGCTCAGCCCCAGCTCGGGGACAGAGCAGACAAGAAGCCCCTGCCCCAACAAGAGGCATGCCCCCAGGGCGAGCGTGGAAGAAAGCAGGGCCAGCCCCTGTGGTGACAGCAGCAGGGACCCACCTGCAGGTGACACGGGGCAAGGCTGGAGGATGGGGACAGCTGACTGGACAGACACGGGTGCGTAATTTAAGTCTGCAGGAATCATCATGGGCAGTGACCTGTGGGGCTGGGTGGAGGAAGGGTCACCCTGGCAGAGGCCAGGGAGGGCAGCTGGGCTGCCTCTATGAACAGAAAAGGCAGTCCCCAAGACAGGCCAGGGCAGCTCCCCATGGCTGGCCCTCGGTGGCAGGTGAGAACTCAGGCGAGGGGTGTCTCTTGTCATGGCCACCCACTACAAGGAGCTCCTGTGGCCTCAGGCCTGGGCACGGAGTTCCTGCAGTGGTTTGGGACGGCGGCTTTCCTCTGCACACCTGGATTCACTTAGGTGCCAGGCAGAGGTGCCCACAGCACCATGCACACTGCAGACCCTGGGCACTGAGCTTCCAGTGAGCTTCCCTGTCACTGATGTCACTCGCGCAGACCCAGCTTGCTGCTAAAGTCCGAGTTCACCCCGCAGTCCTCCTCCCCAGTCTCCCCCAAGGGCAGGTGACACCCTCACATGGACGCCCATGGAGAGGAGGGTCACCATGGACAGGTAAGCTTGCAGAGCAGGCTGGACAGAGCCTGATGGGAGCCTGGCCGGCAGCTGTGCAAGGTCCAAGCACTGGGGTTCAAACCTGGGGCCACACAGGAAGGGCCGCCACAGAAGAAGCAAGGGGCACAGGCACGTATGTGCTCAGGAATCTCAGGGCTGAGGGTTGTGGATTCACCCACCTGTTCTGCCCACAAAAAGGACTAAGGTGCCCCAGGGTGTGGCAACCCCCAAGGATGTCCACCTCCCAGGAAAAGGGACTTTGCAGATGTGACTACATTAAGGACCTTGAAATTGCAGGCTGCCCTAGGTCATCCAACTGGCTGATGTCGGGGCGCATGGTCTCAGAGGAGGCGCTCCCTCCCTTGCAGGCTGTGGAGGTAGCGCTGAGGCGCGAGGGGTCAGCAGGAGCCAGAGAAGGCCAGGTCTGCAGGGGCCTGCAGGGGGCACAGCCTGGCAGAGGCTTCGCCTTTAGCCTGTGAGGCTCGTTTTGGACTTCTGACCTCCAGAACCGTTTGGGAATACATCTGTGTTGTTTAAAGCCACCGAGCCACCATGGGGAGCTTTGTCACAGCCACAATAAGACAATACACTATGTCTCCCACCCCAGAACACTGGCACAGGGCCAGATAACCCTACCATGGGGCACTGACCAGAGTACTGAAGTTTCAGTGGCATTTCTGGCCTCTACCCATTTAGATGTCCAGGGCTCCCTTTCCCAGGCATGCCAATCAAAAATGCCATCACACTGCCAAATGTCCCTGGGGAATTTGCCCCAGGGAACTGCTGGTCCAAGTTGTTAATCAGACAGACTGCAAGCTCCTTACTTCCAGGGATCCAGGGCCCACTCCCCTCGTAATGCACCAAACACCCACTTGGAGCCACAAGTTGGAGGTAGAGAGTGGGATAAATAGTGGCCTGTGCCCTCATCAATGCCCTCGGTCCTGGAGGCCGTGGCCTAAGCTGTCGTGCCAGCTGTCTCCTCGCCTGAGGCCTGTGCCAAGCTCTGAATACACGGAACCCCAGGGCAGGCTGAGCAGGCCTGCAGGTCTTGGTGAGCAGCCTATTCACCTGGAGACCAGCCTGGTCCACAGTCAGGGCCAGGAGTGGACCAACAGAGCATCTTGAATTCTTCATTGAGATGGAATTCGTCAGCCACAAAATCCACCAGAGTGTGCGCCCTGTGGTTCTGTATACGACCACCGTCCCCGTCTGATTCCCATGGCCCCCAGGGAAACCTGGTCCCCATCAGCAGCCATTTCCACTGCATGCCCTTCACATGCCATAGTCTGTGCCCCTGACTCTGTTCCAACAGTCCCCAGTGGGTGACCGCTGGAGTCAAAGCCACTTCCTGCTCCAGGGGTGTGAGCAGGGCACCGTCGTGCCCCCAAGAAACACCGCGGTGAGTACTCTGGACAGTGGGACTGTAGTGGCCACACTGTTGCTTTCTAGAACAATGAAGATCCAAGAAATCAAACAGGAAGGGAGGAGAAAGGGAGGGAGGGAAGTAAGCTGACCGATTCACTCAGCCTGACTCGGCAACGTCAAGCCACCCAACCCCACCAGGTGGACACTGAAGGAGCCGGCTCAGGGAGTGCAGCCTGAGGTAGCTGTGCTCTGACTTAGCTATTCTCCTACAGCAAAGGCCACTGGACATCTGGCAAGAGCTTCAAATCCAGCAGACACTGGGCTGCAGCCGGCCACTTCCTTTCCATCAGCAGAGCCGCCCTCCACCCGGCTCAGCTCTCTGTACCCTCAGAAATGGGAACATGGAACTGGTTTACAGGGCTGCTTCCAGAAATGCTGGAATTGTGTCATCCGTGGGTTTCACACCATAGCAGGATAGGCACCGGGAGGGCCCCGAGTGGGCCCCGAGCTCCAGGGGTCGAAGGGCTCGGCCTCCTGCGCTGGCCGCAGTGCCCCCCCGCCCCGCGCTGGCCTGCAGCACCGGGCATGCCGGCCGCCTACCTTCAGGACCTGCTCCAGGTTCTCCAGCTTGACTTGGAGCTGGTGTTTCTCCCTCAGGGCCGAATCGCGCTCTCTGGTCACTATGGTGAGCGTGCGGCTGAGCCGGGCATACTCTGCCTTCACCTGGGAGCAGAAGCGTTGAGGAAACAAAGGCTGTTACAGACTGCCCAGGGACCAGGTGGACACCCGGCCAGCTGACATCTGTTGCTTCCTTGTTAGGAGCCTCCTGTCCCTCCCTCCCCAGGGTGGACTTCAGGGTCCAGCCCTACTGGGCTGAGCACCTGTGGTCAGACTGGCCAATCAGCACCTGACCTCCCCCTTCAGCCCACCCACCTCCAGCACGGCATTGTGATTGGCTCTGGCTGGGAACGGGACCCAGACTGGCTGGTCAGTGCAATGCCATCCCCTGGACGTGGTGACTGACTGGAGTCGTCCTGCAGCCCTTTGCCATCCCGAGAGCCTGGGAGGAGACTGCTGTCCATGGGAAGTTGAGGACAACAGACTACAGGTGTCATTGCCTGCTGTCATGAGGGCAGCACGGCCTGACTTCAAGGCCAGGTAAATGGATGCAGAGGCCGAACGCAGACGGCAGGTGGGGTGTTGACGGTCCTGGACACCAGGACAAGCCCAACTGGAACTGCTGTCTCCTCCGTTCCCACTGGGCCCGTTAGTTCACACCAACCCAAATTACTTCCTGTCCCTTTACCTGGGAGAGTCCTGACACACACCAGACTGTCACCCGATTGTGTAAGCATGCTAATTCCTCTGCCTAAAAACTTTACCCTGTCTCAGCCGAGGGTAAAAACGGCACAGAACTGCACATGTATGAGCACGGATTTCCCCAATCTAGCGCCAGGTCAGTTCCACCCTCAGGCTATAGCCCCAGCCAAACTGTGAGCTCGCTGGCAGCCCCCTAGTCCCCCTCCGTCCCTGGCTCCTCTGCAGCAGGCCAGGTCATGCTCTGGTGAAGGGCCCGTGGCTAGTCCAGCTGCCCTGCCCACTTGCTCACGGAGGCCACGTATCAAGGCCACAGCAAACTTGCTGTGTGCCTCCCTCCTCCCCAGAGTTAGAACATGCTTTGTGGCTTCAGTCACAGCCCATCAGGAAGCCACACTTCAGCCACAGAAGCCTTTCTGTCACAGAGGCTTCGGTACTGAGGGCAGTGCCCAACTGGACAGTTCCCTGGCTCTGAAAGGAGGGCACCACGTGGCCTTCCTCAGTGGAGGCAGTGCGTGGAAGCTACCTTAGGGGTCACAGCCAGGGCGGCTCGCGGGAGTGCTCACAGCCACTCAGCTGCCACCAAACCCGGGGCCTGGAACTTGGAAGATGTCAGAAGCTGAAGGTGTCACAACCTCCTGGAACTCAGTGCCTCTCGTGAGCCTCAACCCAGGGCTACAGGTTGGCAGGAAGCCATCACTTCTCATATTCTTGCTGGTCAGGGAAATCAGCCGTGGGGTGAGGTGTGAGCACCCTGGAGCCCAGCCTCATGGGGACCAAGGAGTGCTCCCTGCAGCACTCCTCAGCTACTGCCTGGTTCCCACGGAAATCGGAATGAAACCAAACACCCTGATGCCAGGCTCTGCAGGACCTGACCTTCCCATCTGGTACCACCACTCACCATGCTGGGGACACCCCAGCCTTCTGTCCCCTAAACAAGCTAAGCTCATTCCCACCCCCAGGGCCTTTGCACTGGTGGACTCCATTGCCTGGCACAGCCCCATCTGCTCCCACTAAGCCCCGTGTCATGCTGCATGCCACCTTGGGCAAGCTGCCCAGCCTGTGGAGGGAACAGCCCCTCGCCCTCACCCTCACCCTCACAAAGCTAGGAGATAATGCCACAGCCCTTGCCCTCCTACCCAGATAGCACCACCTGGAGCTCAGCCACGTCCCTCACAGCTGCACTTGGTCAAGGACATCCTCCTAGGGATGAGCCAGGCTGCCCCCCACTGAAGGGCAAGGGCAGGGCCCCAGCATGGCCAGGCTGGAGCCAGCAGCCCCTCCTCTGTCCTGCCCTCAGGGGGGCTAAGATGGTTCACTTGTACAAGATTTTCTTATTTTGACCAGGTGAGGTGGACAGGGACACTCAGGAGGGCTGGGACAGCCTCAAAACCCCAAATACCTATGTGTGACGTCCCTATGTGGTCCCATAATTTTTCAATAGAATGCCTCAGGAAAGGGGACATAGCGAGACCCCCTGACCATCATCCACAGCTCTGTGCACAGCTGGACCTAGACTTCCTGCTGGCCAGTTTCTGGCCAGTGGGTAGGAGTGTCACCAGGTCACAGGTTCATAGACGATGAGCTCAGGGCCTACCTAGCATCTGGCCTGGGGTCAGGATGCAGAGCTTCCCCAGGACGTACTGAGATGGGACAGCCAAGGGACACAGAGAGCAGCATGGTGGCCTGGGCCTCGCAGCCAGCCCTCCTCTCACGCCCACTGCAGACCACAGGTGCACAGTGGCACCTGGCCAGGAAGCCCACAGCTCCCAGCAGTAGGCACTCTGCGCCAAGCCCCCCTCGAACACTGGCCTGCCACAGGAACAGCTTCCCCAGCTGGGAGGCTGCACAGGCCCCGCTGGCCCAAGTGACAATAGAATTTGATTATGTTTTTGAAAACAGTACAAAGCCTGGTTTGTGGGCCCACAAGACCTTGAAGACAGCTCAGCCCCGTGTCCAGGGTCCTACTGTGGCGTCTTCCGCAAGGCTGCTTCCAGAAGGGACACAGGCCCATGTTCCAGACAGTCCAACACCGTACCCTGTTCCTGAGAACCAGTCCTTTCTGTGCCGCTTCAGGGAAAGTGCCAACAGCACGTCTCCTTGCGGCCATAATTAAGAGCTCTGATAATTAATGTCACTGTCAATCAGGGCAGGTTGCAAGTGCAGGCAGGAACTGAAAAGGAAATTAGTAGAGGGTCCCTCCACTTCTGCAGGTTGAGTGGACACCCCACGTGCTCCCCACCATGAGTCTAGGGCACGTTCAGCACTGTCTTCACCAGAAGGAACCCCGCACTCCCACACTCCGGGACAGAAGGGTGTTCAGCACCAAGGACAGCTCTGGGAGCCACTATCTCCCTAAGGTCTCCACACCTCCACACCGTAGCTCGCCACCCAGAGCCCTGATGTCCAGCTCTGCTGCGTCCACGTCCGAATGCACCATGATGAATCAAAACCACAATGCACAGCTAAATCCACAACAATGATAATGGAGGGGGACAGTCCAGCAGAGGGGGCAAGGGAGGGGAGGGAGAGGAAAGGTGCAGAGTATGTGACTGTAGGAATGTGGCAGAAGGAATCCACTGTTATCACCAAAAAAAAAAAAAATAGAGAAAGACAGAGACATAAAGGACAGAAGGAGGGAAGGAGGGAGGGAGGGGAAGGGGAAGGACGGAGGGGGCCCTGAAGGCTGGCTGGCATGAGTAGCCAGGCCTGGGCGAGTCCCTGCCACTCAGCTGTCCCACCTCTGCCTGGTGAGCCCCTGGCTCCTCAGACGTCCCTGCTGAGTGGAAGGGACGGCCAGCTCTGCTCTGTGCCTCATAGCCCCTTCAAAGGCCACTTTGGGAAGACAGCAGGAGACAAGGGGACTGAATGTGAGTCCCCTGGAGCTGGGACACCAGGCACAGCAAGAAGGCTGCGAGGGGAGGCTGCCTCCACCACAGCACCAGTCCGGCCAAGGCCCGCGGGTCCTGCTCCAGCTCTCCGCCCTCGCTGGGCTGGAGACCCCCGGCCTGGCAGAAGCCATGAATACCCAAGGAGAGACTGGCACAGACTGCGGACAGCCCCCCAGGACCGCTCCCACCCGCCTGCAGCTGACACCTGAAGCCACCACTGCTGTGTGGTTCGCTCCCCTGGCTGGGAGGGGGCTGGGAGGGGCCTCCTATGTCCACTCCTCGGAGAGTCTCCTGGAGCCCCTGCTGAGAACTGGCCTGAGGGTGGGGGCTGGGAGCCAGGGAAGGGTCCTGAGTGGAGAGGAGGGGACGCAGTAAAGCACGTGTTTCTAAAATGTGACAAGATACACACCAGATCTGTCCTCCAACCATATTTTAGGGTACATCTGTGGCGCTAAATACACATTGTCTGCAGGTACTGCCACCACCATCTCCAGGGCTCCATTCCCAGCAGGGAACTCGCCATCCCCTCCCCACCCCCATCCTGCACTCCACCCTCTCTTTCCGTGACCTGGAAGCTCGGGGAGCCTCATGCACCTGGACCAGGGGCCCTCATCCTTCCGTGGCTGGCATTACACTGGGTGGGTTGCCCCCAGGCCTGTCTGCAGGGTCACCTGTCAGAACCTCCTTCCTTCCTGGGGCTGAGTGGCATTTTGTGTATCCATCTATCCACTGGTGCACACCTGGGTGGCTCCCACTTGTTGGCTACCGTCATCTGTAGCCCAGGTGTACAAACACCTCTTTGAGGCTTCACTTGTGATTCTTTTTTTAAAAAATTATTTTAATATTTTTTAGTTGGTGATGGACCTTCAGTTTTTTGCTTATTTATAGGTGGTGCTGGGAACCGAACCCAGTGCCTCACCCGTATGAGGCAAGTGCTGTACCGCTGAGCTGCAACTGCAGCCCCTGCCTGTGGTTCCTTTGCATGTATACCCTGGAGTGGGATCACTGTTCATGCATAACATCCTATTTTTAAATTCTGGGGGCCTCCGTGGGGATGGCAGCAGTTCACACACCCACCCACAAGGCACAAGGTACACTTTCTCCATATCCTCATCAACACTCGTGATTTTCTTAAAAACACCTCCCGGGGGGGGGGGGGGATGGCCAAGAAGGAAGGCAGGAACACAGGTATCAAGGTCTTGGCAGTGAGTTGTCAGAACTGTCATTCTTTGATCTATGCACTGGTAGAGCTGCCAAGTCAGCAGCTCAGAACCACCCACCCCACAAACCAGCACCTAGGGCGCTCCACCTGTCCCAGGGGCTGCAGGCTCAGATGCGAAAGACCACGAACATGCAGGGGACAGACAGATACATCATTGAAGATGTGTTCCACCAAGAGGGGCCAAGAGATTAAAGAACAGGCACCAGGTGAGTTCACACAGGGAAAAGGGAAGGGGGACACTCAAGTGGGCAGCTTTGCCAAGTGACTTTAACTTGAGACCTCAATGAAAAGCAGCTGCCAGCCGCTGGAAGATGGGGGAGCAGAGAATTCCAAGCAGAGTGGACCATTAGGAGCTGTGCCCAGCTCAGTGTGCAAGGAAGAAAGGTCAGAGTGCTGGAGCCTCACAGTGAGGGGGACTGCCAGTAATAAAGGTCACCACGGGCAAACCCAGTGGTGCCTACAGGACGGGAGGGGAAGGGCCATGCAGAGGAGCAGAGCTGGGGCCTGGGAGAGGAAGGGGTGGGCCAAGGGGAAGAGGAGTGTGGGCCAAGGGGAGGAGGGCAGCTGGGGCCTAAGAGAGAAGGAGGGACAGCCCAGAAGAGGGGCAGGGTCAGACCCAGCAGAGGGGGAGGACCAGGCCCAGGAGAGGAGGAGGATCAGACTTAGCAGAGGAGGACTGGCCCAGCAGAGGGGGAGGATCAGGCCAGCAGAGGAGAGGGACCAGGCCTAGCAGAGGAGGTGGACAGGCTCAGCACAGGAGGACAGGCTCAGCACAGGGGGAGGACCAGCCCAGCAGAGGAGGTGGGCCAGGCTCAACAGAGGGGAGGGCCAGGCCCAGCAGGGGCGAGGACCAGGCCAGTGGAGGAGAGGGACCAGGCCCAGCAGAGGGGGAGGACCAGGCCCAGCAGAGGAGGAGGACCAAGCCCAGCAGAGGGGAAGGACCAGGTCAGCAGAGGGGAAGAACCAGACCCAGCAGGGGGGAGGACCAGGCCCAGCAGAGGAGGAGGACCAGCCCAGCAGAGGAGGAGGGCCAGGCCAGAAGAGGGGCAGGGTCAGGCCCAGCAGAGGAGGAGGGCCAGGCCCAGCAGAGGAGGAGGACCAGGCCTAGCAGAGGGGGAGGACCAGACCCAGTAGATGAGGAGGACCAGACCCAGCAGAGGAGAAGGACCAGGCCCAGCAGAGGGGAAGGACCAGGCCCATCAGAGGGGGAGGACAAGGCCAGCAGAGGGGCGGGACCAGACCCAGCAGAGAGGGAGGACCAGGCCCAGCATAGGGGGAGGACCAGGCCCAGAAGAGGGGGAGGACCAGGCCTAAAAGCAGGGGAGGACCAGGCCCAGTAGGGGGGAGGACCAGGCCCAGCAGAGGCGGAGGACCAGGCTCAGCAGAGGTGGAGGACCAGGCCTAGAAGAGGGGGAGGACCAGGCCCAGCAGAGAGGGAGGACAAGGCCAGCAGAGGGGAGGGACCAGGCCCAGCAGAGGGGGAGGACCAGGCCCAGCAGAGGGGGAGGACCAGGCTTAGCAGAGGGGGAGGGCCAGGCCCAGTAGAGGGGGAGGACCAGGCTTAGCAGAGGGGGAGGACCAGGCTTAGCAGACGGGGAGGGCCAGGCCCAGCAGATGAGGAGGATAAGGCCCAGCAGAGGAGGAGGACCAAGCCCAGCAGAGTCGGAGGACCAGTCCAGTAAAAGTGGAGGACCAGTCCAGCAGAGGGGGAGGACCAAGCCAGCAGAGAGGGAGGACCAGTACAGCAGAAGGGGAAGGCCAGGCCCAGCAGAGGGGGAAGACCAGGGGAAGCACAAGAAGAGGACAGGGGCCAGGTTTGGTGGCGCACACCTATAATCCAGCGGCTCAGGAGACTCAGAGAGATAGATGATGAGTTCAAAGCCAGCCTCAGCAAAAGCGAGGCGCTAAGCAACTCAGTGAGACCCTGTCTCTAAATAAAATGCATAAAGGGGCTGGGGCTGGGGCTCAGGGGTCGAGTACCCCTGAGCTTAACCCCAGGTACCAAAAAAGAGAACAGGGTCTAGAAGAGGAGGGCTGGGGCCCAGGTGGCACTGACCAACCCGTTGGTGCGATAGATTAGGGGAAGTAGAGTGCAGGATACCCTGGCATTTTGGCTGAGCTGTGGAAGATGAGGAAAATTTAGCAGGAGGACAGGGGTCTGTGGACATGGGAGGCTGTCCCATGTCCCATATCTGGCCTTCTTGGGGACATGGAGACCCGGGCCTGTGGGAAGACCCCTGGAGGGCATGCGTACAACACTGGCCTAAGCAGCAGACAGGATACCTGGGGTCTTGGCCCCTCACTTTGGGGTGCTCCCCCCCGGGGGGCCTCCTGATGGGGTAACATTACCTGGTCATGCTGCCGGCCCCTTGTAGGTAGGCCTGCATAATGGGTTGTCAAGCGACGGTCTCCGTGGGCAGCATCCTTCAGTTCATCTTCCTGGGATAAAAGGAAAGGGCATGAGAGGTCAGACCCAGCTTGAGAAACTCCACAGGAACTAGACCCGGGGTCAGGTACCAATTCTGAACCCACAGGTCTGTGTGCTTTGAGAGTTTTCCCGATCCACAAAATCGAACCAATAACATCCTACAAGGACAAACTCCTCCGCAGAGCAGGGCTGTAGGAATGCAGCCAGTCACACCTCAGTTCTGGTGGCCAAGGAAAAGCCTGCACCCATTTATTTTACTCCACCTCATTGGTCCAGGTCAGCTGCCTAACCCCACAAAATCAGCCTCCCCAAGAGAAAGGCTGAGGATGCCAAGGCAGTCTCCCCAAACCAGTCCACCAGGAACAGGCACTCAGGGGCCACTCACTACCCCAGTGCCCACTGCAAGGAGCCGGCCACAGAAAGATGCCCAAAGCAACACCAGCCTCCAAATGCACAGCCCCACACCCTGTGCTTCCAGAATCAGAAACCACCCAGCAGACCACCAAGGCCCAGAGCAGCCAAGTGGGAAGAACCCCATCCATGGACCAGATCTCCAGGTAAGAAGGAGGTGCCAGCCGGAGCCTGCTCAGACCCCAGGCCCCGTGCACCAATGATGTGCATCTCCCTTTGTGCACAGGAGCTCCCAGGGGCACAGGGAGGAACGCAGCTGGCTTCCTGGCTGATGCAGACTCGGCCCACTCTCCCCTGCCACAGCTGGGCACAGTTGCTACTCCGACACTCATGTGTCGTGGCACCTGGGGAGTGTTCAGAAAGTGTCTTCTGCTCACCCTTCTGACACTGTTCAGGTGCTGGACAGCAAGAAGACTTACCCTGGAAGGCCTCATAAGTGACGCCGTACAGGACAAGAGCCGTCTGCCCAGGGAAATGGCCACTGTTCCAATTAAATTGAGCCTTTCTGAATTAATCAGCACCACCCCAGGAATGCTAAGCGGAGCAGAGATCACCTCAGGTAGCAGCTGCATACTGAGACCAGAAGGCCTCCCGAAGATGTGGGCTTATAGCCGCAACACGACAGAACGAGTCTCCCAGCAGCCAGCGCGGGCGGCACCAGGAGGACAACTCACAGGAGGAGGAGGAGGAGGAGGGCTGGGCGGGTCCAGCATGATCTGGAGCAGGGTCTTCATGGCCTGCTAGGGGGCCAGCACCAAGTGCCTTAGTCACCCCTGAGCACACCTGGGCTGCCTGAAGCATGATGAAGCCACCATGGGCCGTGACACTATCCATTGCTGACCACATCTGAAGGCCAGTAAGTAAGCCTGACGACACACGCCCACAGACAGGAGAGGGGAGTATGACTCACACTGGGCCGGGACTGCAGTGAGGAGGGACTTCCGGAACACTTGATGCGCAGGGTCCCACCAGTCCCATCTTTGGGACCTAGATGAGGGTGTGATGACGGACGGCCCCACCCCCATGCATCTCCACCTCCTGGGAAGTTCAGCAGCTTTCTTGCCCAGGGAGGACCAACAAGCAATGCAGACAGCGACTCCCTTAGGTGCCCCAGGCTGAAAGCCACACAAAGGGGCTCCGGGGAAGGAACATGGGCCCAGGGCAGCACCTCCCCAGAACGAGAGCACAATGTGGAGCTGCAGGGTCAGCAGCCCAGGCGGGAAGAGGCACGGGCCTCACCGCCCTCCACAGAGGAGCACACTGCAGGGTCGGGCTCCTGGCACCTGGCCAACAGTCTGGGCTAGATTTGAGGATTGCCTGGCGGAAAGGAAGGGAGTCCTGGCCAGACGCGCAGAGAATGTGGCAAGCGGAGTGCGAGAGGGCCGGGAGCTCAGGGACGCAGGTGGCTTGGTGTGGCTACTGAGTGAGTGTGGGGAAGGTGGGGCAGGGAGCGGGGAGGAGGCTGCAGCCCAGGGGTCTGTCTGCTCTCTAGGACGTCAGATCTCTGTTCAGTGTGCCCCCCAAACTCGCCCTCATGGAGAGTGCCAGCCAAGGGGATTTCGACCCATTGGCATGCACTAGGGACTCATTAGGGGGCCTGGTTTGATATTGTGGCCACTTTCCCCAAAATTATGGGCAAGAAGTGAATTCCAGTGGGGACAAGAGGAGGGAGAGCTGAACCGCACACAGGGAGGCGTGTGTGACCTATGTGGGCAGATAGGCCGGAGGACTGATGAGGAGGGGCACTTGGACATCTCAAGGGACGGGTCACACAGGACTGGGACCAGCATCACCAGCTGGGCTTGTGGCAAGCAGCGGTCACTATGGATTTCCCTGCATTTTCGCTGTTTTGATGTTTGCTACTAATTCAAATAAACCCAGGCATCATGCCCTCCTTCCCAAGATGAACCATCAGGTCAAATGTGGCTTTAAAACGGAGCACTTTGTAAAAGAAGTCAGACTGTTTGGAGTCAGAGTATTGGCAGGGTGGGCAAGGGAGCCATGTGGTGGTAGGAGCTGCCCACGTTCAGGGAGAGGAAGGGCAGGCGGCAAAGGCACCCTCAGGCATCTGCTGCTGGCCCAGGCCACCCTGACCCAAGTCCCTGTGGCAAAGCCCTGGGTCCTGGTGGCTGTTTGGAGAGAGGCATTCTGGGAGGCATTTAAGGGTAAATGAGGTCATAGAGTAGTTCCAATCTGATAGGATCAGTGTCCTTGTAAGAAGAGGAAAATCAACATCCCCCTCGCCCTCCCACCACTGCCACCTGAGGGCACCAAACAGCACAGCAAGCCACAAGGAGACTCCACTGGGAACGGCCCTCCTGGTCTTGGACTTGCAGCCTCTGGAATTGAGAGGAGGTCACCAGGTGACCTGCGCTGATTCACCAGCCCTGCCTAGGACAGCGAGAAGGGGTCAGAGCATCCCCAAGGCTGCCCAAGAGCAGTGCAAGGGTTAGACAAGGGAGGAGCTGGGTCTCAACCACCCCATCCCCTCCAGGAACATGGAAGAATCCAAGTTCAATGGGCAACATGGCCACTTCCCTGGAGAAAAGCCCAGGCAAGAAAGGACAGGCACATTGCCCAACAACTGGTGGGCACTTCTTCCAAGCCTAGGGCTCAGTGGACGGCTGGGGCAAGTGCCCTGGAAATAGCCCCACCCTCCAGCCCATGGGCCAGGCAGACAGTGTGGGCCACACACACAAAGGTGTTAGCCATTTGGGCGGCCATGGGAAGCAAAGAGAGGACTCGGTCACTCCTAGAACAGGCCTGGCCTCAGAGGTGGGTCAGAGTGGTTTACGTCTGACTGCAATACCCAGTGCCAACACCACCTGACTGAAACCCTGGTGCCCAGTTCCCCACAGCAAAAAGGTGATTTCACCTCCTGTGCTGGGCAGTGGACGGCGGTGGAGGCAGAGCCGCTCCCAGGCTTGCATGGCTGGCTGCTTCCGAGTGGGGAAGGCAGGATGAGCCCCTCAGTGTGGAAGTGGACATTTCTCCAGCATGTGGAGTTTCAGTGGCTTCCGCCTCGCTGGCTCTTGCACAGATGCACAGTCCAACCCAGCCGTCCACTGCCTGCCCTTCGGATTCTGGAGGCTGCATAGGGGCCCAGGGAAGCCCTTGGGCTGGAGGCAGGATGAGGGGCTCCTCCCAGGCCGACTGTGTGATATGAAGCCCACGGTGAGAGAAGGCACCCATGCAGCAGAGCTAGAGGTCCATGTTGGGGCTGGGCTGGGTGAAGGCGGGGCCTGGGAGTGTGGGTGGGGCTGCAGGTACAGAGCAGGAGGAAGTCAGGCACCTGGGGATCCCTGAGGCTTAGGGAGTCTGGGTCCCCTGTGTGGAATCTGGGGATGCTCTGTGGATGGGCCACTGTATGGCTGAGTCTCAGGGACCCTGACATGGTCCTGATGGGAAAGTCCTTCAAACAAGGACATCCCTGGAACTATGGGACATCGTGGTCTCCCAGCAACACCATAGAAAAGTAGGTGAACTCAGCTGTCACCTGGCAGGTGAGGACCCTGCTAATGGGAAACCAGCAGCCAGAGGTCCCAGAGAGAGACAGGCCGTGATTCAGGTTTCAGAAGGACATGGCTGCCACAGGAAGGCGGAGACAGGGGCTCTAGAGGCAGGAAGCAGCAGCCTCCCCTCCCCAGGTGAGCACAGCCCAGGTGGCTGCTGGGAAAGGTGGGGACCAGGTAAGGCCTGGTGACTCCTGGAGAGTGAAGGTAGGTCTGCAGGAAGGCGCAGGCCTGGAGGAGAAGCAGAGCACTCTGGGGTGGGAGGAGCAGGGGAGTCACATCTAACCTATGCCCGCCCTGGGTCCTGGCTCCTGGGCTGAGCCCAGGGCTGGTCCCTGCCCATTCTCCTCATCCTCGTCCAGTCCTCACAGCACCCCAGCTCGACACGGATGTGACCCCTTTGTCATATGTAGAAACTGAGGCACGAGGGGCTTGGCAGCCTGAGCAGGTAGCCCCCACCTAGCAAGTGGCGGGGCAGGTCAAGCCTGGGCACAGGCATCCACAAGGGCCTATGCACCTGGCTCCCTTCGTGAAGGTGGCCCCCTGGTCCTGAGGGTGAGTAATGAGGCTCAGAAGTGCCTATAACTGGAAGGTTCTGGAAGGCGCTTTGAGCTGGTGACTGTAGGTGCAGTCTCAAGGAGCCGAGAAGCTCTCAGAGACATGACATCTGAAATGACAGAACACACATCTGCCCCACCTTGCCCCTCGGTACTGAGTTCCAAAGCCCAGGACCAGAGGGGCTTTCGTCAGATGAGGCCAAATGACTTCACAGAATCAAAGATTCTGCAGGAGTCTAGAGGAGCTCCCTGACAGGGGTGGGAGGGAGCCTTCAGGCAGCTGCGAACAGCAGCTCTTCAGCGGGGGAGTCGGTAACGCTAACCGTGTGGGCCTCACGCATTCACTTCTCCCTCATCTGTTAATTTGCTTTGGCTTAAGGGCTGTGAAAGTTTTACAACCAGCTTTATCTCTGGACACATGTAATTACATCACGAATCACAAACATGCAACGCCATTATGCTCATTGAGGATGCATGCCGTGTGTTAGGATGTGAGCCCCAGCCGGAGGATGCTGTCCCCAGAGGGCATCCTCAGCACCAGCTACGACATACAGGAAAATCACTCAAGTTGACTCTGAAACGTGATTCATGATGTTTTTTCCTTCCTCCTAAACAGGGTTCATAAGTGTCACAGCCTGGTGGCCCGGGTAGGGAGATGGAATCCCCAGAGGAGAGGAAGGGGCTGTGGGGTGGGGGAGATATGGTAGAGCCTGGAGGGATGGAGGGGAGAATGGGATAGAACTGGGGTGCCATGGCTTCTGGCAATGGTGCCATGGCCTCCAGGCCAATGCCCAGGACAGTAGCTAGGTCCTCCCCGAGGACCCCAGGATGTAGAGGACCTTGATTTGGGGCCACGTCTTCACGTTTAGCAAATGTGATTTTGAGAAAAGTGTTTCACCCTTCCAAGTACTCCTGGCAACTTAAGTGAGATCATTCATCTAAACGCACTTGGCAAACTGTAAAGCACAATTTGGGTGTGAAATGTGATTATGCAAATAAGAGGGCTGATGCCACCGCCATCGTATAGGCTCCCAGCAGCCACAGGGAGGGCGGAGAGATCCAAACCTCTAATTCCCTGTTTTGAGAAAAGCTGATCACAGAGCCCTTGCCCAATGGGCCCTGTGCACACCACTCCTGATCCCTTGGAAGGCTCAGTACCACATGTGCCAATCACACAGCTCCAGAGAAGCTCACTGCGCTCTCTGGAACCGTCTTCCTGCCACCGGGAATGCACAGCAGGCTCGGATGAAGACTCACAGCATGCTCAGGTACGGCTTCCGTGGTGTCGCCCCAGCTCACGCACTCCTGCAAAGGGCACACGGCCTGGTAGCGAAGAGCAAGCACACATAGGAGCCCATGAGGTCACCCTGGTCAGTGCCTTTGGAACACAGGCTGCCCCACAGCAGCAGGGGGGACACTGGAGACACTGCATAGCCCAGAAGGTTCCCCTCCCAACCCTCTGGCATGGCTGGTGGGGATGGAAGATGGAAAAGAGCTCAGGGGACCTCGGAGCGTGAAAGAGTCACAACAGGACCACACGTACTCTGGGACACACCCTCAGCAGTGAAAGCAGTGTGCAAACCTGACTGTGCACGTCCGCCACAGCCCTGATCAAATGTCAAGGTGTGTGAACCCTCCGAGTGCTCCTCGGAGCAGATGGACCACAGAGTGGAGCATCATTCAGCCTGAGGAAGGATCATGGCCACCCTGCCACATGAGTGCCCTGGGAGACAGGCTGCCAAGGGAACGCAAGCAGACGTGGTCACTCGTATGTGGGCTAATTCCACCCACGGCAAGTATTCAGACAGGCAGATCCACAGACAGAGAGCACCTTGATGGCCACCAGGCTGGAGGAGTGATGAGGCTCCCCTGTGGGTGACAGAGTGTGCTGGCACTAGATGGGGCCTCAGGACACCATGCAGGCCCCAACTGCCACTGTGCATGGTAAGGTCTGCATCACGGGGATCCTACCTCCATCTGAGCTCCCCAGCAAGCCCAGGTGCCACCCAGGAAGAGGCTCACCTGCATCCATCAGGGTGCTCCCAGGAGCATCCCATGCTGAGAGGACCTCCCCCCAGTAAGGGCCACCAAGTGTGACCACCTCTGTCCCCTGCATACCTGTGCCTCTGAATACTGCCACACTAAGCCTGGTCCTCAGCCCACGAGCGGCAGCCCCTGGGACAGACACACACCTGTTGCATGAGGCTGCCCAAGGATTCAACTCCCAACTCCTACAGAGGAGTTCCAGGGCACCTGTGATGGAGACGCTTACCAGGTAAGGCGGTTTAGAATAATAGTCATGAAAAGGAAGAGAACAATGTGCAGACAGACGGACAGCCAGAGACCATGTGGAAAGGACTTCCACCCACTGGCTGAACAGCCCATCAGCTCCAGGCTTGCCTACTGCTCCTGCGGACAGGGCAACCCGTCAACTATAACTTCGCTAATGGAAAGGGCGAGCCTCTGAGGGCCCTACCACAAATACCAGAGCAACAAGGATGTTTAAGTGCCGTTTTAAGAAAGTGTTTGCTTTTTCAGCAGGTGATTTGTCAGGGTGGCTTCGAGATGGCACTGCCCTCTAAGGGCGCCTGAGCTTCCTTCTCTCCTCCGCCTGGGCATCCTCCTCTGCCTGCAAACCCCAGCAGGGCCCCTTCAGTCACAGGAGAAAACGAGACCGAGTTCTGCAAACAGCCCCACTGCAAATGCCACAGCCGCCCACACACACTTAGAAAGACTAGACTCTCCCCCACACCGACCACTGTGCCCTGCACACCTGTGCCTCTGAATACTGCCACACTGAGCCTGGTCCCCAGCCCACGGGTTGGTTGATCAGTTACCAATTGAGTTTTCTTTATGCCAGACCAACTCAGAGACCTCTGGGGGTTTGGAAATGTGTCCTGACCCAACTCTATCTTATCGCAAGGACCATCTGGGGCCGCAGAAATCCGATCAGACCTCCTTCCACGTGGATATTTTCAGATGTTTTTAAGTTAGCTTTTTAAATTACAGTAATATACACAAAATCATACAAACCACAGGTGTTAATCACTACAAGGACCCACACCCGCATAACCATGGCCTCTGCTTGCCCAAAAGACCTCCCTCCTGCCTCCTCGCAGTTGAGACTCCTCCAGAAGGTTCACACGCACACCCCAAATTTGCATTGCTGCTCATCAACTCTGTCAATGAAACAGAAAGACCTTTCGTTTGTCCCCACCATTAGCCTAGGACCCCCACGTGTGCCAAGAGGACCTTTCAGACCAACTCTTACTGAACACTGGGGTTGTTCTGGTTTGAATGCATTAAAAGTAGTGTCCCCAAGAGCGCTGCCCATCTGTCTCTGGGGACGTGTGTGTTTCTGTTGAGTACCATCCAGAAACAATGTGGCAATGCCCTAGCCCTCAATGCCAGGAGACCGCCACAGCCGGGAAGGGGGAGGCCTGGAAGGGAAGGTGGGTGAGCCCTTTACCAGCTCTCACCAATGCATGGCCAGTCCACCCCTGGAGAAGCTCTGCTGGTGGGTCCAGTGGGGCCCTTGGATGTGAATGCAGCAAAGCCCACAGGTCACCAATGCCATCTCCCAGCAGGCCAAGGGGGAGGCTGCAGAGATGCCCACATGCTTCCTTTTCCCAGTGGTCTCAACCCTGAGGTCTCAGGAGCAGGAGTCACACAAGCAGGACATTGAGCTTGAGGTCCCGCGAGGTGGTGTCAGGACTGCACAAAGGGAGATGCGCTGGCCCTGCAAGGGAAGGGTCCACCTGGGGGCTCTGCCACATCCTGGCCCCTGAACGTGGCTCCCCTCACCAGGTCCTCCATTTTGGATATTTTTGTGAGAAATTTCCCCTTTTAAGATGTTAGCGACTAAAGAGAATCCACCTCTCTACCATCCGTGGTGTTCAGGGGCTGTCCTGCCAGTCTTCCCAGACCCGTGCCCACTCCTTGCCCCTCAGCCAGGGCCTCCAGGAATTCCCAGCTCACCCCATAGTGAGCAGCTCAAGCCTGTATTTTAAATATGACTGTCATTTTGTCACCTTTTTGCACAGTGGTTTCTACACAAAATGTTGGAGCTACTTACTTCAGTTCTCGAACTCGGCACCTCAGTGTGGCTTTCAGTCAAGGCTATGGTTAAATGGGTCCAGGGAACCCCATTCTTGTGTAAATGACTCCTGGCCCATTGCTTCAAGGGTGTGCTGTGACACAGGAGGCCTACACACACCAGGGGACGGGGAGGAGATGGCAGAGCAACGTGGCTTCCTGGACGGGGTCCTACAGCAGAGGCCACAGGGACGATCCCGCCTGCCCAGCTCTGCCGGTGACACTGGAGTGGAAGATGTTCTGAGCAGGTCTGAGGCCACCATTTATTTTTTGGCTCCGCCCAGGGTTTGCCTCCTGCCTTTGCTGCCAACGCTCACCCTGCAAAAACCTCCCTCCACGGACCTGTCCTGCGGCAGCAGCCTGGGCTGGGGAGGAAGGCAGCACCACCAGGCCAGCAAAGGTCCTGCAAAGGACCTGGGGCCTGCAGCCCCCACCTCCAGCTGGGCTGCTGTCCCCACCATGACCCACACCCTCAAGAGTCATCGAAGGCCAAAATAACCCTCCTCCATGAAGCACCACTCAGTCTCCGTCCTCCTGTGCAGACTTCTCCTCCCGGGCTGGGCACCAGGGCACCTCCGCTGCAGAGGGGATCTTTCCCTGTCATGGTTCTTCAGCCCCGAGAGCACAGCTAGTCCGCCTGCTCTGGGTCAGAGGAATGAGCCTTCCCTCTGCCAGCTTGGGGAAGTCTCAGGGGCTCCACGGCTGGGCCCAGACCAGGTAGGTCACGTTCTCAACATCCCCTCTGCTCAACCTGGACTCGGGCTGAAAGGGGGCTGAGGACAGGCAGCTCGCTCTTGCCATCTCTCGGGTGGTCTGTCGACAGCCTGCTGTTTCCATTTTTGTTCACACAGGATCAGTAGATGCCAAAAGCTGACAAAGGC
Organism: Callospermophilus lateralis; assembly: GCF_048772815.1. Lineage (NCBI taxonomy): Eukaryota > Metazoa > Chordata > Mammalia > Rodentia > Sciuridae > Callospermophilus > Callospermophilus lateralis. The sequence continues at coordinate 127,718,542 of NC_135305.1, read as the reverse complement.
AAAATTTCTCACTGTGGAAACATAAATAGCTTTGCCCGGCCCCTGCCAGCACTGACGGGCAGGACCCATCAGAACGTCAGCAGCGGGTGGCTGGCTTTGGCCTGCCGCGATTCCCGTGGCCCCAGCTCTGTGCCCAACTAATTGTCAACATTCAGAAACAGGAAAGCTAATCCACAAATAAAGACTTATGCTTTCTGGTGAAAAAAAAAAAATCAGAAATTTTGGAGATGCTGGGTCTGCGTTTCCATACGGCTCCCGTTGGCTATGAGCATCCTTCTGTTTGCCTTTGGTCCTAACTCTTCTTACTCATTTCTGAGCTTCTTCAGGAATCTACATCTCAGAGGATTCAGATGAAGTGGGTTCACACAGAGCCCAGTCTTTATTTAGTCCCTTCCATGCTTGCTTTCTGTTGCTAGAGCAGAAATACCTGATGCTGGTACTTCCTACAGAAAAGAGGTCTATTTAGGTCACAGATTTGGAGGCTGAAGGCCTGAGCTCAGGTGGCCCCATCTGTCTGGATCCTGGTGAGGCTGCCACTGGCCACATCATAGCATGGAAGGTGGAGGGCATCGTGGCCAGAGAGGGAGCCAAGGGTCCCAGCTTGTGGGAGGTCAGCATCGCCCCCTGGTGAGGGTGCACCCAGGAGCTGGCCGCCCTCCAGGAGGCCCACCTCTTAGAGCCCCCAGCTCCCCCACCAGGGACGAGCCTGCAGCCCAGGAGTTTTTCAGACTCATCGGAGCCACCACCAGCCACAGCAGTGGGCCTCCCCTACCCCCTACCGCCCCTGCCTGCCCAAGATGTGAGGAGCACAGTTGTGAAAGCAGCCCCACGGCCACACTGCGTGCCACACTGCTTGCACTTCTGCTGTGTAATGCACCTAAGCTCTGAGGAGAAGCATGATTTCTAAAGGGGTAAAGTGGATCTCAGAGCATTCACACCAGTGAGGTGGTAAGCTCACAGATCTGCTGCAGGAGAACCTAAGCCACCCCCGATGGCTCTGTACTACCCTCCTTGCCAGCCCCAGGGGCATGGGCAGTGACAGAGGCTGGCCTCCAGTCCTCTAGCATCACCTCCCTGGGGTGGCATGGGCTTCTCTGTGCAGTCAGGTGGGGCAGAGGGGAGGGCGCCCAGGCTGCCCATGGAGGGAGGGGAGACCCCAGGATATGTCCGCTGCCTGCTGCCTGTAGCACTTTGGCCAGTGGCCTCTGTGGCTTTCCTCTGGTTTGTAGTTTTGTTGAATTTTTATTTTTATTTACCAAAATCCCTATCATTACAGAGCTTTTTGGAAAAAAAAAATATATATATGCATAGAGAGATAGATAGATAGATGGAGGTATATATATATACACATATACACGTACATGGTATTGGCATATGATTTTGTGCATATGTCCACATATAATTTGTACATTATTTGTTTGTCTTATTTCCCAGCATAGCATATGCACGCACACATCTTATGAAAGCACACACATTTGATCTATATTCCAGTATCAGTGACTGTTATCAGGAAATAAAGAAAGAAACAAAAGCAGAGTCTTACAGAAAGCACTGTTTCCAGGAGGGCATCCCCTGAGCAGAGCCGCGGGGCCCCTGGTGGGGTGCCCTCCAGGCAGAGGGCACAGCTGGGCAGGGCCCTGGGAGAAAAGGGAGGAAGCGGTGGGGTGAGTGGGGTCGGGGCAGGGAGGGTTGAAACTGAGGGCTGAGAGGATGGCACAGGGGCTGGGTCCTAGGTAAGTCCCAGAGGCCCTGCCAGTGGGTGTTGGGTGCCCAGAGGGGAGGGAGGCCACCAGGCCCAGGCGGGAGGCAGCAGAGGGCCACACCACTCACTGTCCCACTTAAAACCAAGGACAGGTTGGCCCCTGGACTCCAGCCGCTCTGGCTCCACCTGTGGACCCATCTTGTCCCTCTGTCCTGAACCAGGAGGGTCCTGTAGGACCCCAGGGTGGCTCCCCTGCTGCCCGTCACCCACTCTGCTTCCTCTCAGCCGTGGCTGTGAGTCTGGAAAGTTCCCCTTTCACCAGGAGAGGTGAGGCCACCTGTCGGATCCCACAGTCCAGGCCACTGCGCCGCAGCCAAGAGCTCGTCCCCCCTGCGCGAGGGCGGCCTCCTCCCTCCAAATTGTTCTGATCCCAGCACCATGTCCAGGAAAGCCTTTGGCCTGAGCTTCTTCCCCAGGGAAACTGGAAATATGCCCTGAGGCTTTCCATCTCAGCTGGCAGCTGACCATGCAGCGGCCGGCCGATATCCAGGAGTGACCGCTGAGTGGCGCTGGGCATCAGCCCCACATCAGGCCTCCACCTGCCGAGCCAGCCTCCGTGCTGCCCTTTGGAGGCCTTGACCCTTGTGCACCTCACGGGCGGGGGCTGGACCCACATGGAGCACAGGGTGCCTCTGTGAAAGGTCCCCTTGTGGGCAAGCAAGTGGCCCTGTCATGGGCCTGGCATCCTGCTGGGGGGCACTGGCCGGGGGCCTTTTGCACACAATCTCCAGAGGCACCAAGGGCAGCACAGCCCTGCCCCCTGGAACTGTGTCCTGGGCAGAAGGTGGGCCAGGGAGCAGGTGCCAGGCAAAGCGGCGCAGAGGGAGGGGGGCGCTGTCCAGGTGGCCGCAGAGCAGAGGCCTGAGTCCAGTCAGGGGGCTGTGGCTCTCCCTGGGGGGCAGGAGAACAGGCCCCATGGAGAGCAAGTGCTGGGGACTTAGAGAAGCCACAGGCAGACAAGCATGACAGCAGCACTGTGGGCCAGGAGGACAGCAGGTAGCACAGAGGGACCAGGAAGGGAAGGGGGCGCATGACCTGCAAACCCCACAGGCTTCACGAGGGAGCCCAGGCCGCCCCACTGTGGACGGCAGGTGGGAAAGCCACTGCCTGCCTGGACACTAGCAGCAGTCTGGGACCTCCCCTCTGATGGGGTGCATTTGCTGGGACTCGGAGCTCGAGTTGACACCTAGGAAGGCCTTGAGAGCTTCAGGGCTCCTCCTGAGCTTTCCTGAGCCATGTTCTTTGGCCACAAGAGACAGGAGACACGTCTCCAGTCAAAATCCTGCTGGAATTCGAGCCAGCACTGGCCATTCTCTGAGGTCTGAGGACATGGGGTGAATTTCTGTTTAGAAAAACACATGATCCTCTTGCACATAAAAGGCAACAAATGGAATTTGAGCAGAGGGTGGTGAGAAAGGGAGAATTCCTGAATTCCAGCGTTGCAAGAAGCATTAAAGGAACAATCCTTACCAAAATGATTCACGCCACATAACAATGATATTGCAATAACACCACCAGGGCAGGAGGATGCTGGACACGGTCACCCAGCAGGACACAGGCATTCAGTGGCCTCCCTGGACTCCAGAATGTGACCCGACGTGACCAAGCCACCAACCACAGGCACAGTGAACTTCACCCACCCAGGATCCCCAACAGATACTTTTTAATTGGTGAACTGGGGGGAAACAGCCTTTGTGTTCTAAGTAGGAACAAAGGTGATTTATGAGGATGATCAAAAAAACAGAAAGGAGTGGCCCATACCTCCCTTGCTCTTCATGAACCCACTGCGCCAGCCTCAGGTGGAGCTGGTGAGCTGGTAACTGGACACGCTCCATCACAAACCCGTGCCGTAGTCAGACCGGTGGCGTTAAGCTTCTCCCTGTGTAACTGCAGCCGGCCCTCCCTGTCCCATGGGGTTTGGCGTGGGTGAGGCTGTATGCCATATGTCTCCGCCCTCTCCTGGGCCTGGTCACCCTCGCACTCTGCTCTGTGTGGGACTGTGGGGGCAGATGGCCTTCCAGGAAGACAACTCCACCCACACTCCCACAAGCCTGCTTCAAGAAAGGGGTTCAGTGAGCCTTGCCCAGCCTGTGCTGCCACCCTAAACTGCCAGGCAGACCTTCCTCGCAGTGCTTGAACTGACTGCAGTGCTGGGAAGGCTGGAGAATCTCATGCTCCCCAGCACATGTGCCCCAAAACATGGCCACTTCTCCTCTTGGGCACCGTCTTCTCCTGTTGTAAAAAACTTGCATTTTTTAAAGTTTGAATTACTTGTTAAGGAAAAAGGAACTGGAATTGCCATTCCAGCTCAGAAAGGAGTCTGGCCTGCATCAGCCACATTTGCTGCAAGGCAAACCCCCGCACGAACGGAGGAGGAGGGAGCTTGCAGAGGGGACCTCCTCTCCAGAGACAGAGTGCAAGGTGCACCACAAGGACCTGCCCCATCCCCATGCCTCAGGATGCCCTAGGAGGTGCACAGGGAAGCCCCATGAATCCTGCCACATCATGAGAACAACAAATCAGTGCCAGGTTCAGAAGAGAGAGCTTCGCCTACGGTGGATCCAGACTCGGTGCCTCCTGCAGGCCGGAAACCAGGCCATGGCGATCTAAGGATGAAGTGCCTGCAGTGTACATGGCTCACACCATGACCCTGAAGTGCCCACCAGCAGCCTGCCCTGGTGCCGGGGACCCTGGAGAACAGCAGGGTCACGGAGAAACACTTCGGCCACCTGTGCCCTCCAACACTCCAGCCTTCCTTCTCTGTGAGGACAGGCCACACCACACTTCAGAAGGACCTGCTCAGGTTCCTGAGCAGGAGGTCCTGCCCAGGATGGCCTGCTCCTCCCTCCTGCCTCCTCCCAATATTCTCCCGCCCTGCCGGGGGGAGGTAGAGCTTTCCCTGTGGCTAAGGACAACCACAGAGAAGTAGCCATCTTCCACAGAGTGACTTGCTCTGGTCACCTGCAGTAACCAGCCACTATCCTGAGCCATCAAAGACTGACATCTGCTCTCATGCAGAACATGGACAGAAGTAGAGAAGGAGAGAGATCCACGGCCGGCTCCATGGGTGCCAGGGAATTCAGACTATGCTTCTGAAGAAGACGCAGCTCAAGGGGTGGAAACGCCCCTGGCCCCCACAAGCTCCGGCTTCCCATGCCCATTGTTTCTGGGAAGGCCTCTGCCCCTGCGGGTACAATGCAGAGGCTGATCTCTGTGTGCCAACCGAGGCCCGTCACCACCGTCCCAGAGCTGAAGCGCCAGCTTCTACCTGCCCAGCCCGTCAGCCTGCGGAGCTCTTTCCCTCAACACAACGGCCCAGCCCTCCGGCCCCCTCCTCCCCATCCTTGGGTCCCTGCTCTAAAGGTGGGCCTGGCTTGTGACACCTGTTCCCGACTGGCAAATGCCCAGTGAGAGGGCTTCCAAAGGACATCTGCTGACATGACTTGGTGCCAGTGAGTCCCCAAAAGTGCCTCCAGGGAAACCTCCCCATCTGTGCTCATGATTTCATCCACCCTGAGGTGGATATCCTAGGAGAGGCCTGGGCAGTGCCAACAGGGCGCCTGGCAGCATGGCCTCCACCAGGGAGTGCAGGCTGCTCACACACAGGCCTGCGGTCCTGTCACCATGCCCTGGGAAGCTGAACAGGGCCCCTCAAAGCCCAAGGAGATAGTTCTCCGGTCGTGCACCAGGCCAGCACCGAGGCCCATCCAGGGAAGTTGCAGTGACGGGTCTATGTGCAGGCGAGGACTCTGGCTGGCTGGTCTGTGTGACGTGTGGCCACCATGGGACCAGACAGAGCACTTGGTCGGTGGAACTCAAGAGTTCCTTAAAACAGCTCATGGCTATGATTTACATCTGGGCTAAAGGAGAGAGCCATCCTGGGGACACCTGCCACCCCAGCAGCTCGTCACCTCACTGAGGATGTGCAGGCATCCTCCTTGGACCAGCACGACAGCACACTCCTCGGAAAACGTCAGATTGCAAGCTGCACAGAGAAGAAAGTAAAGGTGTTCAAGGGCTTCCTTCTGCACAATAAAAACTGCCCGGAACGTTCTGTCTGAGTACAGTGAGGGTGCTCACGGCAAAGACAACAGCGATGCCAACAGCCCCGGATAAGGTCTGTGCCTCAGTCCACTGTGCTGGACCCGTGCCCAGGTCCCAGATCCTATCACTGCTGTGTTCACGACGTCACTCCTGGGGTAAACTAGGCAAAAGGACATGTGTGGGACTCTGGACAAACTCAGTAACACCCACGAGAGTCTGAACTTACTTCAAAGTAAAAACATTTTTAAAAATTCAACTAAAAACGGCCGTGGAGCCAGCAGCTGTCTCTGCCCATTAGCCAGCGAGCCGGGTTCCCTCGCTCTCCCAAGGCCAGAGGAGAGAGACCCTAACAGACATGGAAGGTACATCTGTGTTCAGAGTTAGGAGAAGCAGAGCCCCTGAGTACCAGAAAGCTAGGCATGATATTCACAGAGCCCAGGTGACATGACAGGCCTGGGCATGAGCGTGGCTGAACAGGGGTGTACACAGTGTGCTCACTGGGGTGGGGGGAGCATGGGGCACAGCTGGGATGCGGTGGCCTTGCAGACTCCCAGGAGACGGCATTTGCTCCAGAGCCCATGGTACCTGACATACAAGAGCCCTAAGTCCATTCTCACTGGTCAGGTGACAGACATGGATGAACAAAAGTGCGCCTCCATCCAACTCCTGAGGGCTCACAGCAGCAGGACTCACAGCAAGGGGACATAGGCTGCAGGAGGAGGATTCAGCCTATTCATGGCCCCGACCGCCCAGGAGGGTCCTTTGACTTGATCCACAAGAGATTTCTCACATACCTGCCTGCTGTGTCTGCACGCACATGGCCACAGGCACTCAGAAATCATGTAAAAAGAAATGTTAACTTAAAAAGTAAACAAGTTGAGGCTGCAGGTGTAGCTTGGTAATAGAACCCTTGGCCCTGGGTTTGATCCCCAGAAAACAGGGAAAAAAATACAATTTTCTGCATAATTACTAAGTGTTAATTGAAAATAAAGAACTAATTTTGAAAGTAAATATAAATCTCTCATGGTTTGTGATTTTAAGAACTGACAGAACGCAGATGATGATAATTTTGGTCTTCCTTGCCTCTTCCCTATGCTTCTCAGCCATTCCTGCTTCCTCCTGGCTTCAGAGAGGCTGCTGGTCTGACGGTGAATTTTAGGGGTAGCAACAATGCCTAGAGATCGGCCGGGTCCAACTTAGCAGAAGCACACATTCTTGATAGAAGAAAATGCAGGCAGGGAGCAAGGGGACTGGGCTGGGCCAGAGGAGCTTGCCAGACCCACGCAGCCACCACTCCAGTGGGTGCCCCCCAGACTGCAAAGACCTCAGCAGCCTCCAAGGGGGTTCCCACACACAGGGCATCCTTTTCCAGAGTGACCTGCCAGCTGTCCTACAGGATTCAGTTGCAACATTAAATCCCCAAAGCACCAGTGGCCTGAGTCTCGCTTAATGATAGCAGCAAATCAAACCATGAGCTTGAATGAAGAGGTTTCTCCCAGGCACAGTGGTGCACGCCTGTAATCCCAGCAGCTCAGGAGGCTGAGGCAGGAGGATCACACTTACAGAGCTAGCCTCTGCCACTTAGCAAGGCCCTGAGCTGCTGCAGTCTGGCTGGGCACAAATCACTGAGCCGCCACAAAGCACTTGTATGTTCAAACAGGAAACTTTATTGCCTGAACTCCAACAGCACTCCACGCACACTCCCCGGAAACTTTCCCGAACGCCATCCACGCGGCTCCTCTCTGGCATACACACCAACCCGAACTCCTTCCACCGGAACTTCACCTACCAACGTGAACTCCCAACGTGAACTCCCCAGGAAATCCCCGCAAGAACTCCAAAGTAGCAGGTGCCAGAGGCAGACAACAGGGGTCTATATACAATTGAATCAATCCAGCATCATCTTAATGGCTCGCCTCTCAACCATTACTTCTGGCAAAATGCCAGGGGCCATTCCGACTGGGGCTGTGGCTCTCAACACTGAGCAATGCAGTGAGATAGAGTCTCCAAATAAAAAAAAAATTTAAAAAGGGCTGAGGATCTGGCTTGGTGTTTAAGCACATGGGTTCAATCCCCAGTACTGGAAAAAAAAAAACAGGAAATGTTTAGAGATAAGACTGCCCACTGGGGCACCGATCCTGCAGTGGCTGTGGTTTCCAAGGCTCAGGTAAGACTAGGTGACGGCAGCTTGTGATCCTAATTGCTCTAACCCCTGTAAGGTGTGTCCACCAGCATGAGGCAAAGACTGGGTGGAGACATGAAATCAGGAAGAGAGCTGCTCACAAGGGCAAGAATCTGGGTCCCTGCTGTGTCAGGGGAGAACTGGCCAAGGCCCCTTCCCCAGGGAAGGCTGTCAGTCAGGAGGGGGCAGCGCACATAGCGCACCAGGGAGAAGTCAGATCCCTGTCATGTGGTGACCGCCTAAGTCAAGCTACCTTCAACACAAATTCTCTCTTCTTTCCAAGTGACTTGAAAAGTGAAAAAATTCAAAAGAAATCCGTTCACTGATGTGTCTCCAACACCGTGACTCAACTGCGGCAGGTCAGAGCCCTCGCCTGAGGCTCATGGCGAATATTGCTGAGGCAGAGACTGCGGGAAAAGCAACTAGGACAGTGCTCTCCACAGCGGTCCCCGAAAGTGCGGGGACACAAGAGCCCTGGTGGCCGCACCTGGAATCCCAGCCGCTGAGGCAGGAGGATTGCGAGTTCAAAGCCAGACTCAGGAACTCAGCGAGACCCTGTACAAAAATACAAAATAAAAAGGGCTCGGGCTGGGTCTCAGTGGTTAAGCACCCCTGGGTTCAAAGCCTCGTACCAAAAAAGAGAAATGCTCCTTTTTCTTGCTGATACCTGATATTGGCACGTTAGTTAGTCTGTCTGCATCGGTCACTGAAGCTGGCCAAGGGAAGCTGTGGACTCCTGGCTGTCTAGCCCTGGGCACTGTCCAAGGTGCTGACCGTGAGCACCAGGGCCACTCTGTTTTGCTGCAAGGTTGCAAGGTTGTCTCAGACTACGGGGTACAGATCATCTCAGATTCAGAAAGACACACGGGCAGATGAAGGGCCACATGTCAGCCTAGCTGCACACCAAGGAGGCCCCGGTGGAAATCTCGCTAGCTGCCCCACTGAAGTAACTCGCACCAAGTGCCACCCAGTGCCAGCTGCCCCACCGAGCCACTGGCCCAGCCTTTGTCCCACTCATTCATGAACCTGCTCTGCGGAACTTGCACAACAGGGGTGAACTGACCTCGCCAAGTTTGTATAGCTGCTAAGTGGCAATTCCTGGACTTGAACTCAAGGCTGCCTCGTGCGGACCCTACGTAAGATGGAGGAGCTGTTAGGAGACCACTGCCCTCACGTGGCCACAGGTAGGATCAGGGAGCACTGGGAGAGTGTAGGAACTGAGGACTCCAGACTGTGGTCACGGTGAAAACTCCCAGGGAGAAGGGAATGGCTGAGATCTGTCCAGCCAACAGTGCTCAGAGCCAGGGGTGTGAGCAGGTGGCAGCCTGGAAGCCAGTGGGTTGAAGACAGAGAGCAAGTGCTCACGCGACAAAGAGCAGGCCATAGAGACTAGCAGGATGCTGACCTGAAAGCCCCGCTACACTTGCCAGCCAGGAGCTCTGCATGAGTCACGGCCCCTGTGACCTGTGGTCTCCTCACATCTTACCTCGCAGGGCCTTGCTGGGGCCAGAATTACACAATGCAGGTCAAATGCTTTCTACAGTGGCTAGCTCATAGCAGGTGCCCAGGAAGACGCTAGATGTTAAGAACATTCTGACCCTTACCCACGCATCCTCAGTGACTCTCCTGTGACCCACCAGGCCAGGCGGAGGAAGGATAGGAACAGGGCCATAATTTACCGTCCCCCACATGACACTCATTAGTTCTAAGATCTTAGACTGAACCCAGGAGAAGCTGACCCTGAAGTCAGGCAGGTTTGGACAGCATTTCTGAAATCTGTATTTTCAAATCCCTTTCCAGTGCCGGTCTCAACACTTCATGAATGCTGGTTTATGCAAACTGATCAGGACTCGGGGAGGCAGGTGGCCTCATTGCCCCCATTTTGGAGAGAGAAACTGAGGCAGAGCAAGGTGAACGACTTGCCAAAATCAAAGGGAAGCAATGGCAGAGCTGGGGTTTGCACCGGCTGCTCGGACCGCAGAGCTTGGGAACGTAACCCCACTCTACACCACCCCAGCCTGTGTCTGCTGCATGAGGTGAGTCAGAGGGCTGTTCCTGGCTACCCAGGCTCAGCACAAGGCACAGGAGGGAGGAGAGCACTGCCCAGAAGCCCAGGGCAGCTTCTGGGATGGGGGCAGCAACGAGGCCAGGGCAGGGGTCTCACGGGGCAGGCCGCTCGCCATCCTGCTCAAGTGGCCTCTGGTATCTATCTGTGAGCCTCCAAGGATTGCTCCAGTGGCAAACTCAAGGGCCACAACCAGCCTGGGCACAGTTTCTGCTGTCCTGTGAGGCCTGCTGTGGGCATCCTGCAGAGAAAACACGAGCCCAACAAAAGTGTGCCTGTCTGTTCCCAGAGGAAAGGGGCCTTGGAAGTCTAGAGCCAAGACCCTGCTCCACGAGGGGCAAGCAGATGCTCAGCCACGGCCCTCAGACTCCCAGGCGGCCTCATGCTTCTGATGACCATGACCTTGAAAAGCTTTCTGTATGAGCACCTCATGCAAAGCCAGCCCCAGAAACCAGAGGAGGGAGGTTGCTGGAGACCTTGAGAATCGCGCTGCATGTCTGCAAAACGTCACGATCCTCTGATTCTTTTCTGAGCGATGATCATGAGAGGCCGCTGAGCAGGCAGCTCCCAGAACTCCTCTTCCATGAGCTGGGAAAACAAAGGGGAAGCAGCGCCTGGGGGGGGGGGGGCTCCATGTTGTCATGGCAACGCAGGCCCAGGTGAGCCTCTCTGCCCCTGTACCTCGGGAGGGAGGAGAGGAGAGAAGGGGACCCTCGAGCTGCGCTAGACTCTGACTGGGGGGTCACACCCGCCATTCGCGCTCTCGGCTTCTGGAGGTTCTATTTTATAAACGCAGGGAATTTTTTTCTTTCCCTTTTAATCACATCACCGCAGGCCTGCCCTGGTGACGAGAGCTGCCAGATCCTCGTTAACAGCCAAGACAAGGGGCAACGTGACGGAGGCTGTTCCTGCATGTGGCATGCACACGTGAATCGGGTGGTCTCCATGAGGCCAGGGACCTGCGTCCGTCCTGACTGTTGGTGTGATTTCTGTCTCAGCATGAAATGACCCATGAGGCTGCTCTCTGGGCACAGGTGGCACTCCAGCTGGGATTCCAAAGCATTAAGAAGGGGACAATTCAGGAGGGTATGGGTGGGACTCAAGCCCCAGCGGGAGTGGGTGCAAGGGCCACCCTAGACCCCAGGGCGTGGGCAGAGCCAAGCTCTGCTGCAGTGGGAGCGTGAGGTGCAGCCTGTGAAGCGCCCACCCAGGGAGGCAAGGCCTGGGTCCTCCCTAGACCCCAGAAAGTATACCCCCTGGCCAAGACCAGCTGGAAGGCAGAGCCATGGGGGTCAGGAGAGGTAAGAGGAGCTGGAGCAGCCAGGGGTGGGGGGAGAGTAGGTGGGAACACAAGGCCACATACAGGGCCAGGAGGCGGATCCTGGCCAGAGACCTAGAGACCAGCCCCACCACCTTATTGGCACAAGGTGTCACATCCTGCTGAATGTGTCTCCCTCCAAGTTCATACCTGGTATCCTGATCTTCTGTCCTTCAGAAGGTAACCTTGTTTGGAAACAGAGTCATCACAAGTGTAATTAGTTAAGACAAGGTCACCCTGGAATAGGGTGGCCCTAGTCCAATGTACCTGGCATCCCTAAAACACTGGACATTTGGATGCAGTCACACAACAGGGAGAGGGCCGTGTAAGATGGGGGCAGAGATCCAAGCAACACTTGTACAAGCCAAGAAACCCTGGAGGTGGCCAGCAGCCACCAGGCGCCACAGGGAGGCCCAGAGAGGTTCTCCCTGGAGCCTTGGCAGGACCCCTGCCCATACCTTGACAAGGACCTTCCAGGCTCCAGGGCCGTGAGGGTGAATAGCTGTGTGAGTGAGGCCGGTGGTCCTGGGCCACAGCAGCCCCCGCGACTCAGACACATGCCACTAGCTTGGCTGTGGAACACAGTGACCCTGGGAGCAGAGCACATCCCAGAGAACCCATGGCTCACCCCAGAGTGAGCCTTGGAGTAGAGCCCCTCAGCCCCAGTTGACGCCTGGTATGTGCTCTGCCAGTGACCAATCCCCCCTGTAGACTCACAGCAGACCCAGCTGCCAACCCAGCTGAGCTGCACCTGACCCCTGGCCCACAGGGACAGGCAGTGGGCGTCTTTGAAGTCACGGGATTGAGGGTAATTTATAACATGGAACCAGGCAATAGATACAGCTGTCTTGGGAGACTGAATTATTTAAGCCCCACCCCTCCCCTGGACTTGTCTGTGGACAATACTGCCACCTTTCCCAGAACCCTGCCTTCACCAGGGACACAAGACTCAGCCAAACTGCCTCCCTCTGGCTCCTGCCTCTGGTCTCAAGCTGACTTTCAGCAAGTTGTTTGTCCTCCAGCGACTCAGTTTCCCCATGGCAAAGTTTCCCCCAGCCTCATCAGGTGGCAGTCCCCAGAGTGCCTGGCACAGACAGGTGCCCAGTGACTGGATAGCAGCCACATTCCTGCTGTTCTTATGACATGGTGACAGGTCGGTTCACCAGGGTGGGAACAAAAGAACAGTAACAAAGACACAATGGCTGTCGGGTCTCCCTGGGCTCCTCTTAGCCCCACATCAGCTGACAGGCCAGGCCAGGCCCTCCTTGCAGCCTCACAGAGTAGCTCACGGATGGCTCAGTATGACCCGCATCACAGATGAACCTGAATGCAGTTACTGCATGGGTGTGACGGGTTGGACATATGGGATCACAATATTTTGTGATCATCCACAAACACACCTCCCTCTGCAAATAAGCTGCCAGGGCGGGGCCCTGCTCCCTGCTCCTGAGCTGGGACAAGAGACTTCCCTCCTGGCAGTGACCGTGACAGACAGAAGCCGACTCCCGTGCCTTTGATGCGAGCCAGGGCCGGGTGCACAAGCACAGGACACTGCTCGGCATCCACCCTGAGACCCGAGTGAGAATGAGCGATGGCAACTCAGTGGGGACCAGAACAAGGTGACCAAAGGGCAGGTGCACCTTTCCAAAGGTTGGCTGTGAGTGGTGCTCCTAAAATGTCAAAGGCCAGGAGAGCAGAAGATGCCCACTCACAGGCCCAGGGAAAAGCCAGAACCTGCATTTCTAACCAGCTTCCGGGCACCCTCTGCCAGGCTAAGATGATGTTAACAGTGTATATCTCTCAAGTAACCTGCTGGCTCAGTCATGGAGCTGAAATGGCCAAGTGGCCCCCAGCTTACCTGAGAGCTTTCATCCTCGCCACTCCAGAGGCCACGGGTGCATTGACAAAGGTCACTGGCTTGGAGGTTAGCTGGTTTGGAGGCCGCACCACCTGGAGGTGACCAGGGTGACCCCAACCCACCACTGGCAGCCAGAGGGCCTTGAGCAAGTTAGTTAGCCCCCAGGAGGCCTCTCATCTTCCAGTTGTCTAGGGATGTGACACCTGGCTCCCGGGACTGTTCACTGAGCTCCCACTGCTGCTTTTATCCAGTCTACAGAGGGGGAGCCTGAGACCCAAGAGGCTCAGGTCCAGTCTTCCCTTGCACCCTGAGCCAGAGGCTGTCCTCAGGCAGGGTCCTGTGGCAGTAGATTTCTCTGCTCCCTGCTCTGTCCAGTTGACGCCTGTGCTCTGGACTCTGGGCTGCTATTCCTACAAGACCTGCTCCTCAGCTTTGCCCAGTTTGAGCTCATTGCAGGTATAATTGGGGGAAGGGGGAGAATGTGACCCAGGGTCCCTCCAGCTCAGCACTGTGACATTCTGCCTGTACAAGGCTTTGCTGTGGCTGTCCTGTGCATGGCAGGGCAAGGAACGGGGCCTCTGGTTTCCACCCTGCGAGCCAGCAGCGCCCCCCCCCCCCCACAGGGTGGCAACCAAACTTCCCTCTATGCACTGCTGAGACTGCTGTGGGGCAGATCTGCTCCGCCTCTGAAAACCCTGCTCTGGCTGCAGACCTAGGGGGATGCCCTGCCCCAGCACATGGCAGTCACAAGTCCCTCCACCGCCTGCCTGCTCTTTCCGTGGCCCTCATGGGAGAATTATGAGAGCAACTCATAAATTACACTTGGCCAAACAAATATAAGCCCACTTCCGACAGCAGCTTGACTGGTGAGAGTCACCCTTTGGACTCTGCCAGAGTAGTTCATCACGAGTCCCCACCTGACTCCCAGGAGCCCATATTAAACCTTCCCGGAGCCAGGATTCCTGAGTGGAGCTGTGCCCTGGCCCCAGGCTCACACAGGAGTCCTCAACACAGCTGAGAGCCTCCATGTGCAGCAGCCTCCGCCACCGAGACCCCTTCCAGATAGAGCTAGTTTAGTTAGGAGGGGGCCAAGGGCCCCCATATGGCAGGTGCCTGTAAAAGGTGGATTTAACCCAGAGAAACACATGTGGAGACAGGGCAGAGATGGGGTGAAGCCAAGGGACCCAAAGAAGGCCATCATGAGCCAGCGGCTGGGAAGCAGCACAGTGACTGTCCCTCAACCCCGCCTCAGGCCTCCGGGCTCCAGGGCTGTGAGGCCATAAATGTCGGCTGGTTAAGCCACCCAGTTTGGGGACTTTGTTAGTGTCTGAGGAAACTCACCAGAGAAGCCCTTATTTTCCCAAAGTAAGGCAAGTTCCAGGTCTTCGTCAGCTATTCTGATGTCTCAGCCCAGGTCATTGAGAGTGCCTAGGAAGCCAGCCCAGGTCACATGGTCAGAGAAGCATCAGGAAACTGTCCTGTGGGAACCATAGGAGCAGGTGCCACCCTATGATCACTGCCTGACACAGGGGGTTTCCTCCTGATTAGGGAGCCCTGGGGCTGGCCCTGCCCTGCACTCCTACAGCACCCCTTCCTGCCCCAACTCTGACCCCGGGACCCCGCCTCTGGATGCCCGAGTGGGATCACGTCCCCGGTGCAGCACCTACCCCTCGTAAGGGCCTAGGCCGCCCTTGCACCAAAGGCACTCAGCCTGCCTACAGCAGTGGGGGCCAGGAAGAAGGGTGGACCCCTGAGAAATCAGGGCTGTGCTTGGCAGGAGTCCTGTCGCAGGCCAGCAGGTGCCCTCTGGACTCTGAGGCTGCCCACGTCTGACAGCCTGTCAGGATTCCACCGGCCACTTTCAGGAGTGAAGAGAATTTGAAAGGAAAATCACTGAACCGGGGGAAACTCACTGCGTGTTAAATCAAATCCAAACGGAAATCTCTGACAGTTGGCTTGGGGTGACTGACAGCTCTCCCTCCACTCAACGGGCCCTCTTCTGAGGACTCGCCCCGAAGCTATCAACCCATTCATGCTGCATAAAATGTATCTGCTGAAAACTGCTCCTTGGGTTGGTCCTAGGTCTAGGAGGGCTTTCCAAAAGCCACCAGAAGTCCTAAGTGGGAGCGGCACCCAGGGACCCACCTCTCAACCTGGCCTCTCCAGCGCTATCCCCACCCATCTACGTGGTTCTTCCATGAATAAGTGAATTGCCAGCCATCCCAAGCCCATTCCCACACCCACCGAGCCTGACCCCCACGATACACCTGGTGGCCGCAGAGTCCACTAATTACCCTGGACGTGTGGAAGCTAAATTGGTGCAAACACAAAATCAAAGCAGAGATCCAGTGGCGTACCTGAACCTCTGCAGCCCTGAGGTCCCAGATCGCAGGTTAATTAGCAGCCATTTGCAAGTCCTCCACTTATTAATGGGTCCTTCAAAGCCCGGAGCAACCACACAGGGAATAAAACATGAAAGGGGAGCTGGACTCAGGCCACACAGGGAGCTTTTGCTTCTGATGCTAATAACTTTGAAAGCAACAACAAACAGGCCTTGCCTCTGGGGGGGGGAGGATTATCTGAGGCAGCCTCTGTTTCAGAGATGTCTGTGGAGGCCGAGCCAGCCAGGGACCAATGGTGGAGTGACCACAGGCCCCAGGGCCACCACCCTCCTTTGCAGGTATGTAACCACTTCTCTTAGGCACCCACACAGGAGAGCCACCCTTCCAAGATGCAGCCTGCTCACAGGGTCCACTCCAAACCTTCTATGGTTCTCCATTTCAGTTGTGTTAACACTGGGGTCCCCCCAGGTCTCCTGGCTGCCCACCTTTTCACGGCTTCCCTGCTGCACAGTCCCGCTTTGCCCCCTTCAGCCGCATGAGCCACTGAGCCACGGAGCCTGGCAGCCCCTTCCCCGGGGGCCTTTGCCCTGGCTGCCTGCACGGCTCCTCGGGTGTCCACCTTCAAGACTTTGCCCCTGTTTCCTGACTTCACTGAGGCCACTTCACCATCTTCTAGACATGTCACACCACCCTCAACCACTCTACTGAAGGCACCTCAGTTCTTGGTACCCTTACCATTATGTTTTTTTCCTCAAAAATCTTCCATTTAAACATATGCTCTTTTACCTCTTTTGATGTTGAATTTGAGGTGAAAGTCACTTAACACACAATTCACCCTCTCAGAGTGAACTGTTGCTGATCATGATGAGCAGGTGGCCAAGAAGCTCCCGGAGACACTTCCCTCCTTGTGAGGAGTGCAGAGGGGGTGCAACAAGCCTGCTGCACTCAGCCCAGAGGAAGAGGGTCCTGCGGTTCCTGGTAGCACAGTGTACAGAAAGACCCAGTACCAGGTGAAATCATCAGGTGCAGGACACTAGGACCTGGCAACTCCAGGGGAGGCACCGGAACAGCCAGGGTACAGGTGGACACACAGTGGAGGCTCAGGATGGAGGGACAGCCTGGGTATAGGTGGACAGTAGAGGCTCAGGGTAGGGAGAGGACAACCAGGGTGCAGGTGGACAGGACAGTGGAGGCTCAGGGTGGGGAGGAACAGCCAGGGTGCAGGTGGACAGGACAGTAGAGGCTCAGGGTGCAGGTGGACAATGGAGACTCAGGATGGGGAGGGACAGGTAGGGTGCATGCAGATGGACAGGAAATAGGCTCAGGGTGCAAGTGGACAGTGGAGGCTCAGGGTGGGAGGGACAGCTACAGGTGGAGAGTGGAGACTCAGGATGGAGAGACAGCTAGGGTAAAGGTGGACAGGACAGTAGGCTCAGGGTGCAGGTGAACAGTGGAGGCTCGGGGTGGGAGGGCAGCCTGGGTGCAGGCTGGGGAGATGGGGAGTCCACCTAAACAGGGGCCTCTCCTTCCCATGGACCTCAGCTAGGTGTCCAGGTCACAAGCAACAGCTATAGAAAGAGCCAGGCCTGGCTCCTCCAACCCCGGGCTGGGAGAGGGCCTGGGGCTGCTCGTCCAAGCAGCCATTGCGATGGCTTCTTCCCCACGTGACTTGGTGAGGCCTGAGCACTGAATCCTCCATGGGAAGAAACTTGAGAAAGGAGAATAGAAACGGCTCGATGAGAGGCCACTGGAAAAAGGACGGGGCAGAGCAGGCCTGCACCAGGGCTCTGACAGCTGAGAGCCGCCTGCCTGCTTCCACGTCCTCCCTCTGTGAGGCCCTGGCCCTGCCCCCAGTGCAGGTGGAGGGGGCCCCAGCAAGGCGTGGGCAGGAGCCAGGAGTGTCTCCTAAGCAGGCAGGAAGAGCCATAATGACACAGGGGCACTCACTGGGCAAACGCTGGGTGATGCCTGGGTGCCGAGGGCACAGGGAGGCAGGTGGAGCCCCGCCCACCCATGAGGAGCAGGTGGAATATGCAGTGGGAACCAGGGACATGGCTTAGAGCGGCCCCAGCTGCAGGCACACTTCTTCGGGGGAAACAGCCTGGCCACGTGGAAAGGCCGAGTTCCCAAGAAATAAGTGGAAAGAGAGAAACGGGCAGGGGGCGCATGAGCCGCTGTGCCCAGCAAGGGGAGCTGGGCTGCAGGGGCAGGAGGGGCAGAGGGGCCCTGCAGGGACGGGGCAGCATCTGCAGTCCCAGGAGCTGTGACCCTGGCATGGTGGCTTCTGAGGCTGCACCTCCTGCCCACCTGCTGCAGCTGGGATGGCTGCTGCCATACCCATGGCCGGTCCTCATATCCCTCCACCATCCTACTCTCGGTGGCCCCCGGGGCTGTGTGTGATGGGGCCATTGGCCATCCACCAGGCCTCACTACCCCTTCTCTCTCCTCTGCTCTAGCCACACTGATCTCCTCATGTTCCTCTGACCCCAAGGGCACCAGGTCACAGCTGCTCCCTTCCCCAGGAGCCCTCCCCAGATCCAGCATGTCCATATCAGAGACCACCCAGGCTGTTCCAAGGCCACTGCTCCCACCAGCCCACTGGGCCTCTGCCTCTCACCCTAGCTAGCTTCTCTCTTCACCCCTTGGAGCCAGGTGAAGGTGGTCTGTCTCCCGCCTGGCCACGCCCCCCCAGAGAGCAAGGCCTGTCCAGCGCACATGGCAGAACTGGAAAGTGAGTCCATGCTGGAGCAGGAAGGAGAGTGGACTTGGATACCAGTGACAATGACGAAGCCAGCACAGTATGACCACAACTGCTGGAAAACCCAGAAGGGTCTCCAGGAGGAGGGGGCACCCAGAGAACACGCCAAAGGCCACAGCCATTGAACACATCACTCATGAGTGACTCCCGGGAGGTCCAGGTGACAGATGCACTTCCAGCGTCCACAGTAGGACCCCAGGCCACTGCCCAAGAGACACACCCATCCTGCTTTCCTGCTCTGCTTTCCCGCTCTGCTTTCCCGTGCCCAGGGACCTTTGTCCACAGACTCTCAGTCCTTCCACGGGCCTGAGGCCGTGGCTCTAGAACTTGATGTTCATCCTTGGCAGCGCAGCTGACTTTCCACCCTCCCTCGCGTGCAGTGTCACCCAGCTTCTCGGACTTCCAGAGAACTCCAGAAACCTGTCAGAGGCAGGGAACAAGGACACAGTGTGGGGATGGAACAGAGAGGGCAGCTGAGCTCCTCTGGCAGTAGATTATACCTGGTCACCTCTGGTGACCGTGTTGGGCTCGCAGACCTCTGAAGAGGGCACTCGGTAGGCCAGAGTAGGGTCAGCCCACGTGCACAAAGGGACGCATCCCTCTGCTTTCTCCCAGGGGTCAATGAGGGGATGCTAGCAAGGCAGCAGCAGGCAGCTGGGTGAGATAGGAGGCCATGGAGGCCAGTCTGAGGGGCCCATGTCCTATCAGCTGTCCGTCCATGCTCAGCAGCTGTGGATCTCACCTGTCCCATGGTGGCCGGTAACCACAGGAGGCAGATGTGCTCCAGGCATCCAGGCCTCCCATGCCAGGGCAGAGCCCTGAGCGCAGGCTGGACATGTCCACCAACAGCCAGGCAGCAGGCGCTCTACGCAACCACACTGCTGGGAAAACACGCAGTGCCTAAGCCGTGATACTCAGTTACTCTATGTGCTCTCCTACGCTACGCTTGGATTCTGTTCTCCTTTATAGCAGGAATTCATTACGTAAAATGATAAATGTGTTACTTATGTATTTACTACATATGAGAACAACTCACAGACCTCAGAGAAGATTAAAACCAAAGGTGCTGGCTGGGTTGGGCTAGGATCCGAAATAGATATTCTATCTAAAAATGCTCTTTACTGCTGGTATGGCAGTGGTCAAAGGCCGATGCGTGTGAACTTCCTGGACACTGAGATCTAGAAAATAAATCACTGATTCTCATGATGAGTCTAATCAGACACCACCAAAGGCTCTGAAAAGCATCCTAGAAGTCTGGGGTGGCCCAGGACAGGCAGGGCAGGGGCCCCAGGCTGGCAGCAGGTGCCCTGTTGGTCCCAGTGGAGGGTGTGGCATTGGGTCACAGGTGGGGACACACAGAGGCCAGGTCCGGCCTGCTGTAAGAACCACGCTTTGGAGGAGTGTAATTCGGAGAGCTCCCTGGGGCAGCTGCAGGCAGGCCCCAGTCTGCAGAAGTCCCTCCCATGGCAGCCCCCCGCTCCCTGTCTCTGCCCACGGACTGAGAGAAGAAAGGGAGGGGAATGGCAAGAAGATCTAAGCAGCCCCACCTGCCTTCTCATGGGTCCTCACAAGAAGGGATTGTCACTAAGTCAGGGAAACACATTCAGGGAGGTCAGCCCGCAGCTTCTGTCCCTTCAAAGATGGAAGTGAAACACCAGTAGCACACCCGGTCACCAGCACACCAGAGGCGTCTGGTCGCAGATGAATACATGCAAGACGCTGAGTTTTGAAAACCAAGAGCAGGTGTCCATGAGGTGGGACACTCCCACACCCTCACCTTGGTCCACAGGACACACCCCCAGGGAGCCAGCTACTCCCCAGAACACGGAAAAGGAGGCTCAACCCCTCTTCCCCCGTCCACCTTCAATACACTCACAGGAGGATCCGATTCGCGCATCTTCCGTTCCCAGAGAAATAAGGGACTTCTGGAGCAAGTCATCTCCTTTTAAAAGGTTGTTCATTGTATCACTTGATTTTTACACAAGGAAGAACTCCGGTGTGCATGAGAGGCACAGCCTGCGCCGTCCTGCTGGGGACACGTGCCCCACTCAGGTGCCTCTCGGGGCACAGGTAGAGGGACTCCAGGTCAGCGGGCCTCACAGACATCACACAGGTACTAAACACAGGAGCACAGGAGCCCCCCCCCCGCGGTCAGTACTACCCCTGCTGGACATGGAGAGGGCACTCGGCCATCTCTCACAGCCCCATCTACACCCGGGTTCCTGCACCACTACACATCCCTCAGCCTGAGCATTGTGGCCATCACCCAGCTGCTGCCTGAGCCTTGTCTCTGACCTGCTCCTGAGACCTTGCTGGGTGGACCATGTGGCCCCTCTAGCCAGAAAGTCATGAACGTCTGAGCACCAGAGGCTAGTGGCAGATCCCCCCAAGTTCCCTGGGCAGGTGATGGGCGAGATGGGGTGCCTGATCAGCCTGCTCCCCAAGCTTCTACTGGCTGCTGGACATGATGTTAGGGCAGGACACAGGCCCCGGGGCTGCTTCTTGCTTCAAGGATGAGCACCACCTGCTGCTGGGCAGGGTCTAAGCTTTGCAGGGGGATGGGCCCAGCCCTCCTCCCTTGCAGCCCCGCCCAGCAGCACACACAGAAAATTTCAGAGCAAAGCCAAGCCCTCAGCCTGGAACAGACCTGTGCTTCCAGTTTGGTGGACTGTCACAGAGTGACGGCGTCCCTTTGTATGTAAGAACCATGGGACTGTCCTTTCTGCCTCCAACGTCCAGGCCTCGTTCTAGGCACTGGGGACCCACATAAAAGAAAAGGCCCTGCTCTGGTTGTGGTGGGAGAGATAAGCCACAAATTGGTGTGATGTGCTGGGCAGTGATAAACACCTGGACCTCGGAAGCTAGACCGAGCGAGCCTGAGGCAGTGGGCAGAGGGTCTCCTTGCAGGGAAGTGGAGCATCTCAGACACAAGGGGCTGGAGAGCAGAGGTGGGGGATGTAATGCTCTGCCGGGGACACAAGGAAGCCGGGCTGCAGGCTGGATGACAAGGGGGGACGGGCAAGCCAGGGTCTCAAGTCCAAGGACTTGAGCGCCACACCATCCAAAGAAATGGCTCAGGTACTGCTTGACCTCCATGGACCGCTTCTGCGCTTACGGATCCGGGTCCCCACAGCTTGGTCCACAGCCCTGGGCCCTGGCCGGGCCCCAGGAGCAACTTGGCAGGCGTGAGCCACGTGGTGGCGTCTGGGCGCTGAGCTGTGTGGGGAGCAGCCTCCTCCCGCAGGAGCAGATGGCGCTGTGCGCGTGCACACTTGCTCATACCGAGACAGACGCAATCACCCAAAAAGAGAATCAGCCAAACTGTTCCTGTCCTTGTGGCCAAGCATCCCGCTGGTCCTGGGAGGCAGTGGAGAGGAGGATTAGGAGGGAGCTGGCAGGGCAGGGGTGGCAGAGCTCTTTAGCACAAGCTGTGGAGAACACCCTATGGGCGGCCAGCAGCCAGGAGGCATATGGGCGCACCACACGCCTAAACTGCACCCCAGCCCTAAACTAAACGAGCCACGTAGGAAGAGAGACCGCCAGACGGCGGGTTGCCCCCAAGGCCAGCAGGTGCTGGTAGCAAAAGCTGCCTCAGAGAAAGCAGCCTCACCACAGCGGGCAGGACCGGAGCACTGGACAGAGACCAGACAAGAAGTGTGCAGGCCGGGCCTCTCCTCCCAAGGCCCAGGAGGCAAAGGCTGGCTCCAGCCCCCATGCAGAGGGTCAGGAGGGGCCCAGTGCAGAGCTCCCTCCTGGCCTGGGGACCCACCCGCCCTCCACAGCGCTGCAGCCCAGCACATAGCCATTTTCCTGGGCCGGGCCAGGCCCCAGCTCCATACAGGCCCCCGAGCTGGTCACCCCAACTCTCTGTGCCTCTTCCACTGTCTCATCTGTAAAATGAGGAGGTGACGCCCGACTGGCAGATTTGATCAGATGAATGTGTGGGGCTCCCTGAAACCTCGACTGTCAAGTGGCACTCAGCATCAGCTGTCATTGTGACCACCGAATTCTGCTATCCTCAACACCAGGGTTAGAATCCTCACAATCAGGAATGCTCAGAACGCACTTATGGACCATGAATGGGAAGCCGAGTCCCCAAGTCCCCCACCCCAGGGCTGACCACAGACATCTCCTCTGAAGGGGACACCGACCACGGGGGGCGAACCATACGGGTACAGACACACTGCGCCTAAAGACCTTTTATCTTTCTCTCATTTTTCATATTCGGGGGCACTGAGGAGTGAGGGATGCCACGGGGCATAGTGGCCCCTGGCTCTGATTGTCTGCCTCCCTGTGCGGAAAGTGCTCCATCCCTTGGGCTGAGGATGTGGCTCAAGTGGTAGCACGCTCGCCTGGCATGCGTGGGGCGCTGGGTTCGATCCTCAGCCCCACATACAAATAAAATAAAGATGTTGTGTCCACCAAAAACTAAAAAATAATATTAAAAAATTCTCTCTCAAAAGAAAAAGAAAAGAAAAAAAGAAAGAGCTCCATCCCTGGGAACATCTGGGAACACAGACTGTGGAGGACCACCAGCAGGGGGCGCTGTGGCACCTGCTCTGCCCCTAGGAACAGTCTTGCTCAGGGGGTCTCCCTTCCGCAGGCTGGAACTGGGTGCCTGGGTGACCATACCCACAGAGCCCTGGGTGCTGAGCCTGAGGGGACACACACATGTTGTCACAGCTTGTCCTGCAGGAGTTGAGCACCTCCTGTGTATGTCCACCTGGAGAGGGCCCTGGGATCCTGTACCTGGGATCCTGGGAGACTCACCTGGTGCTCCAGGAGCCTGAACCCAGTGTCCTGTCACCCCCTGCCAAGTTTTCTCGCATCCTCTGCCCCAATGAGGTACTCACAGCCATGAGTGTGAAGGACTCTGGGTCCTGGGAAAATCATCAAACCTGGGGGCTGGGCACACTCCCCAATCTGGGACAAGTTCTTAGAGTAGAAGTCCCCTGTCTGGCTTACATGTCATAGAGCCAGGACAACGTTGCCCACATGTCAATAGACCCGAGTTCAAGGACCAGGAGTGATGGTCCAGCATCTGAGGCTTCCTGGCCAGACTGCAAGAGCAGAACCAGAGGGGTGAAGCTGACATGTGAAATGAGGGCCAGCCCCGTGCTCGGGTGCCTGAGGCCGAGTCAGAACTGAGCGGCACCAACCCTGCCTCCATCTACGAGGTCGACAGTGTTCTCAGGGGCTGTGATTCCAGACACCGAGCACTGCACACACATCCTTCATCTTGACTCCTGGGTCCCAGGGCCACCTACACGGTGGCCTGCCCTGGCCCTGGCCCTGCCTCCACGATGGGGCCCAAGGTGTGCCTGGTGCTGGCCTGCAGAGCTGCAGGTTGGGGTTTGGTCTGTTGACTATCAAAGACTAAATCAAAGCAGCAGCTTCCAGGCACAAACTAAATGCCCAGGGGTGCTGGAGTCCTGCGCAGTGGGTTCAGGGCAACTTGGGCAGGGTGTGGAGAGCGGTGGGCAGCAGAGGACCCCAGAGGTGCTGGACCACCTCCACTCCTGGTGGATGAGCTCTCTCCGGGCCTTTGCTATCTCTGAGGTAGACCTTGCGCTGCTCCAGGGGTCCACTCCTCCTGCCCTCGTGCCTGGACTCCACGCCCCACCTGCTGCCTTCCCTGTCTAGCCACCCCACACTCCAGACACAGCGGCGCTCCAGGCCTGGCTGCCGAGCCCCTTCCCCAGAGCCCGCGCGGCACATCCGTTCTTGGTCATGAAGCCACAGACCCCTGGCTCCCCTTCTCTTCCCTCTGTGTCCCCTGCAATCTGCAGACCAACCTCCACGGGCGGACTCCACCCCTACCTCCAAGCTGTGCAGCCTCCCCACCAGGCCTGGTCAGCTCTCAGCAGGACTCTCCTGGTCTGCCCTTCAGCAGCCTCTCCACGTGGCTGCCAGAAGTAACACCACTAAAAATACCAGCCACACATCATCCCTTTGCCTGCGAAGCTTAATGACTTCCTGCCTCACGCAGAGCTGTGCACAAGCTTGGTGAAGTACACCCGCCTCCCTCCCCCACTGCCCAGGCGCGGGGCCTTTGCCCTGGCTGGAGAGATACCCAAAGGCTCACTCCCTTGACCTGCGCCCTCCCTGCATCTGCTGTACCAGTCACCTCCAGTGCACTGACTTCCTGGTCCCACCCACTCCCACCGGACACAAGCTCTCTGAGGGCGGGGATTTTGTCCATTCACTATTGTACCCTCTGTGCCAAATGCACTGTGCACCTTCTATAGATTTCATTTCATGCATGAATAAATGACTCTATTTCCTTTATCTCAAAGGTGAGAAACTGGGGTTCAGAGCAGTCAGGCCACTTGCCTGAGAACACATAGCCTACAGGTGGTACAGGCAGATGTGAGTGCAGAGGGGTCATCTGATGCCAGCCTAGGTTCTCCTGCCACCTCTGCCGCCTGTGTTCAGTGAGCACCTGTGTCCTCCTGAAGGGAAGGACATGTGGAACCTGAGTGGCCCCCAAGAGCACAGTATTTCCCAGCTGGCGGCTGGCTTGAGAGGGCTGTGGGGGTTTTAGCCACAAACTCTTACGGACGCCTTCACTGTCACAGTGCTCCAGCTAGACCAGTGGTTCTCAAAGCACCACAAGCAGCCCCTGGAGCCTCACAGAAATGTACTCTCGGCCCGACCCAGCCTATGGAATCAGAAACAGGAGGCCGGCAGCACCTCTCTCATGCCCGCAGGTCACACTGAGGGTGGAAGTGTGGGAAATACTGAGCTGGACTCTGGGTCCCCTGGGGCAGGACCTCTGTCTAGTCCACCCCCCCCCCAGGCACACATCAGTGCCCCACCTGGAGCAGGTATTAGAAATGAGACACTTGTAGAGCGTACCTCCCTGTGTCTGGTGGTACAGAGGCAGGGACAGGAGTTTGCAGGGCAGACGTGAAGAAGCAATGGTGGTGGCTTCTGTCCAAAGGGCACAGCAGAGCCACAGAATCGAAGCAGCAACTGGCTCCATGTCAAACGTGACCATCCATGAAGAACACGCAGTGGCAATGGTCACATACACAGACTCAGCTCCTGCCCTACTGCTGCCCAAATCCAAGATCCACACCAAACGCCATGTGGCCTTTGGCAAGTGACATCTACCTCTGTGCTTCCACCCCCTCGTGTACAAATTGTTAGGAGGGGCAAAGGAGTTAATGAAGAAAACGTGTTTAAACGAGTTTCTGGCTCCAGTAGGCACTTTGTGTTAATTATCCTCACCATCACCATCATCACCATCACCACCATAACCACCATCATCATCACCATCATCACCATCATCCTCATCACTACTGCTATCATCATCATCACCACCACTATCATCATCATCACAATCAACATCACCATCACCATGATCACCATCACCATCACAATCAACATCAACATCACCATCTCCATCGTCACCATCATTAACATCATCACCATCATCCCCATCACTACTGCTATCATCATCATCACCTTCACAATCAACATCACCATCACCATCACCATCATCACCATCACCACTGCTATCACCACCATCACCTTCACAATCAACATCACCATTGCTATCACCATCATCACCATCAGTGTCACCATCATCACCTTTATCATCACCATCATAAGCATCATCATCACCGTCACCATCACAATCAGCATCACCATCACCGTGATCACCACCATCACCACCATCATCACCAATCACTGCTGCTATCATCACCATAACCACCATCACCACCATCACCATCACAATCAACATCACCATCACCACCACCATCATCATCACCATCACCATCACCACCATCATAATCATCATCACTATCACTATCACAATCACCATCACCACCATCATCACCATTGTCACCATCACCATTATCACCATCACCACCATCATCACCAGAGAAAGATATAGAAGACCTTAGGCCACCAGGCAAGATGGTGAGTGAGGCGGTCCAGACCAGGGCCAGAATAAAGAAACCTGGAGGGGGTCTTCGGGTGAGGTCAACTTCCTGGTTGATGAAAGTGCTCGTGGGCACAAGGGGGGGCCCAATCAGACAGACACTTCCATACCCACACCCCTAAGCAGGGGATCCAATACAGACACTAAAACAGGTATGAGGACAGGGGGGCACCAATCAATAATAGTGAGGAGCATGTGGATGGGGAGGAGATAAAGAAAGGCGGAAATTCCAGGGACCATAAAAATAACTGGCCAAATCTCCCCCACAGATTCCCAGCATAGGGGTCCCTTCTCCAGAGAAGCCCTCGGCAAGCGCTGGCTGCCCTGCACCATGGCAGGGTCTCCCACTGCATGTGCAGGGGCCTCAGGAAGACCAGAGGGTGTGGGACAGGGGTCAGCAGCTCCCCCCTCAGCAAGAATGGGTGATTCAGCTGTGACTTGGTGGCCTGCCCATTCCCTCCAGCCTGAGAGGTTTCCCACAAAATCAAAATTCCACCCCAAGTCTCAGTGTCCAGAAAGGGGTGGGCAAGGACATGGCCCGGCCTGCAGCCACTGGTCAGCCATGTGTAAAAGCCGATGGCCGAGGTCCTTTCCCAGGCAAAGGACCTGGGAACCAAGGCTGACACAGACTTGTCAGGTCACATTTGTGACAAAAGCCCCACCCCCTGAACGGTGTGTTCACCAGCAGTGACCAGGCACACAGGAGACCTGGTCACAGCGCCTGGGGCCGCAGAACTGGCTTCCCTCCTGGGCTCCAACTTTCGTCCTTCAGCTGCCCTGTAGGGAACCCTCCCACCCTTCTGCCAAAGCCCTCCTGGGGCTCAGCTTGTTGGCTTAGAGTTCAGCTCCTTCCATACCCTCAGCTCAAGTCCCCCCAGTCTGTCCTCCTCTCTACCTTGCTGGCTCCCACCCCTTCCCGCGCCTCTTCCTGGGGAGTGGGCCGGAAGCTGTCTCCCCTCCTCCGTCACCCTGGGGGCCACCTCCCACATTCTCATTGTGCTGGGGCCTGGTCAAGGCCCCGCACCACCCTCGGGCAGGAGCTGTGTTCATCATGCCCTCCTCTGTACACGAGGACAGGCACAGCGCCTGCACGTGGTAGGTGCCCAACTAAACGCAGGCCAGGCCGCAGAGGCTGCTTTACCATGGCTCCTGCGGTGACCTGCAGCACGGAAGCCAGCAGCACCCCTCTCCCAACCCCGTCCAGCTGGCCAGCTCCTGGACTGGAGAGTCTAAGGAGACAGTGTCTGTATGCCCCGGAGAACGGCCACGTGACATTTGTGGCCAGCATTCCTGCAGGCTGGTCTATGACGTGAGGGTCAGATCTCCCAATCCTTCAGGAATGGACTTTCAGGTGAGTTCTCTGGGTTCCTCACCCTGAGCCATCTTCTCCGCCTACACACACGTGCCAAGCACAGCATCCCTGAAGGCCAGTCCACAGACAGAGGGCTCCTTCTGCACCCCCAGGAGGTGTGGCAGATGGCGGGAAGTACACGGGCTGACCAGGAGCTGCTCGGACGCCTCCCACCCCCATCCCTGTCCCCAGGCCCCAGGCCCACTGTCGGGTGTTCATCTACATATGAGGTGAGGTGAGGACAGTCCCTTGTGGCGTCTTGCCCTTGAACTTTCCTCCAGGTCCATCCCAGGGTCCTGGCCGACCACTGTGGCGATTCTTACAGGTCAGGAGTCTGCGTCTTCACTGCCACTGGGCTCTCCTCCTGCCCTCGTGGCACTGGGTGGGCAGGAGGACAGAGTGAATAGCCGTCGCAGGTACCAGAGCTGCTGTCCAGTTCCTTCTCCTGGCTTTCCCAGGAGGGAAGGAGTCTGCCCAGGGAGGCCTCTACTAATGGCTCAGTCCTCAAGGTCCAGGCTGCAACTCCCCATCCCAGAGAATCTCTCCATCCAGTGTCCATCACAGAGTGGGTCAAACTTGGTCAGGTCCTTGAGTCAGTTTAGCAGGTTGTGACCAGCATTTTGTAAACAGAAGAGGACAAGGAGGGACGAGGGGGAGAGACCCCAGGCTAGGCTCATGCAGGGCGGTGAAGGGTGTTCTGGGAGGCCCAGCCCTGCGGGTGTGCGTGAGAGCGAGTTGGGCACTGTGAGGCCACATTCCTTGGATATGTCTCCATGGCTAACGGCCAAAAGAACCCCAAATCCTGCATTTCTAGAGCGTCAAACTCACAGAGATGCTATGGGCTTGTTTTTCATGAGAAATGACCTTCCTTCTCTACTTGGGGTGAGAGGACAATGTCTCTAGCCAAGAAAGTTAAACTCATGTCCACCAACATCAACACTTGGCAATATGTCACCACGATGACCAAATTCCTGGGAAAAACTGCCCACTGTCTCTGCATGCTGCAGGGCTTCACCTGTGGTTAAGGCCTTTGCCCCTGTGATGGCCTGGACGTGCGGTAGGCATCACCTAAACAAGTGAAGGCCTGCCCAGGTTTCCCAAAGACGCATGGCTGGTCGGCTCTTCCCTTAGAAGTCCTAGGCAAGAGACACTCCCGGCCATGGACCCCTCCCAGCAAGCCTCTCCCGGGCCTCATCAGTCCGCTTCTGCTAAACTCAGTCTATTAAAATTTCATCTTTTAACAAACGTTTCCAATTGCCTTAAATAATTAACAGCTGCAATTGCTTTTGCAGTGGCGGAGAGCCCCAGGTCCCAGGCAGATGTGACGTTCACGCACCCGAGGGAGAGTGGGGACACCCTTCCTGCATGCTCCCATCCCCCTGCAGAGGAGCACAGCACAGGCAGCCTGCCTCCCAGGCACGAGAGCAGAACCAGGGGCTCAGGCTTCACCAGTCAGGCGTGAGGCTCCAGGACAGCACCCACACTGAGACCTGGGAGTTGGCAGTGTCAACCAGCAGGTCAGACTCAGACCTGGCTCCTCTGCATCCTGAAGACCTGCTTCTGTCACTATCCTGAACCCACTGCTACAGCCAGGAGCCTGGCTAGAAAGCCCCAGTGACCAGAGCGGAGGTGGCAGAACCACGGCCACTTTCTGTAGCCCTCTCAGGTGCCCCTGGAGCGCCTGCTCCCTCCTGATGGGCACTGTCCCCAGTGGCTAGAACCAGGATGACAGAGCAATAGGTCTTATTCGCCACTTACAGTCCCAGCGAGCAAAGCCAGGCCCACAATGCAGCAGGGCTCAAGAGACAGTTGTTATAGAAACACAGACAGCTGCCAGCCCCAGCAGCCCACCCAGGTCCACCAGCCCCAGTGGCCCACCCAGATCCACCAGCCCCAGGAGCCCACCCAGTCTTTGCCTTTGGGAGATCAGCCTGGTCAGCTCACTCTCCCCAAGAAAGTATCCCAAGACATCCAAACCACATAGCCAGGCCCGACATCCCACTGGCAGCAGGATATCCAGAGGCCACTCAAGGGGAAGCAGGTAGCCAGAGTGCTCTGAATTACCTGAGAAGTTTGATTTGGAATTAGAGTGTTCTCACAAAGAAACCCCAAAGCCTGCTTCACTGGGGAATTCTAACCAGCACTTAAGGACAAAATCATACCAATTCTGCACAAAGGACTGGAGAGGGGCAAATGCTGCCCAGATCATTCTTCAAGGCCAGGTTGTCCACCCAGGAAGGCAAGAGCGGCTCAACCGCTCAAGATCAGCCAGTGCCATTCCTCACACACTAGAAGAGACTGAGAAGTCGCAACCGCCTATAACACGAACAGGTCTCGGGAAAGCCAAGATGGGAAGAACCTCCATCTCGGACCTGCCACGTGTCCTCACCCACTTGCTCACTGGTGGACGCTGGGGCTGGTTCCAGAGCTCTGCTGTTGAGAAGCCTGCCTTGACCAACCTGGCTGCAGGCCTCACTGATGTACACCCACCTGATTCTCAGGTGAACACCGAGGAGGGGCACAGCTGGGTCGAGGGGGGTCCCATTCTCTGTTCTCTTGAGGAACCCACTCTGCTGTATATTTAGTATGCACCAGTAACAATAAAGGCAAGGAAAGGAAACTTCCTCTGCCCCATGAAGCACAACCCCAAGAAGCCAGCAGCTTCCTGAGACAGGTGGAGACGGCGCCACTCCCACCACTGAGATTTGTCTCCCTGGAGGTCCAGGCCAAGGCCCTGGGGCAGGGGGAGAAGTAAATGCTTCTAGGTCGGAAAAGAAATAAATGATCTTTATCGGCAGGCAAGACTGGCTAAGTGGAAAATTCAATGGGATTGGATTGAGCAGCCACCAGACGGGCTCAGTGAATCTGGCAACGTGGCAGAATAAGAAATCAACACACAGACATTGTATTTCTACCTACGAGCAACAGACAAAGCACTGAATTTAAAGGACAATGCAGGTTAAGCAGCATCAAAATAGGAAACCTGGCTACATGTGGCAAAAGACAGAGGAGACTTGGGAATTCAAAAACCTAAATTACTGCTGAGAAAAATCAAAGGCGACCCATATAAATAGAGACATATTTTGTGTTTATGAGTGAGAAGAATCTAAATTGTCAAGATGTCCATTTTTCACAAATTGGCCTGGATACAATGCAAGTCAATCAAAGCCAAGTACACTTTTTTTTTAAGAAACCGACAAACTGATCCAAAAAAATTAAAATGCAAACAAACAATGTAGAATAAACAAAGATTTTTTAAAATAGAGAATTTGGATAATTAGAATTATTTTAAGACACATTATAAAGCTACAGTAATCGGAAGAGTGCGTGCAGTTTATAACAATCTCTGATGTGTTTTATAAAATTAGAAGTGAGCAGCTGGGAGATTCCCAATCCAAAGAAATGACTGATGTTCAAGAGCACGGAAAGGCTGATCACTATTTGATCCCACACATTGCACATGTGCATTGGGTTATCACAGCACACCTCCAGATACGCACAATTATTACGTGTCAATTTTAAAAATCGAGAAACTATGGTATTGGCATCAAGACAGACAGGTGGTTCACTGAAATAGGCCCAGAGATGTGGTAACAGCTGATTTTTAGCAGAGGGGCAAAGAGAATCCAATGGAGAAAATTTTTTTTTTCCAAACATGATATTCGAAAAATTGGACACAATGCAACCAGTGATCAACTTAACCAGATGCACACCACAGGCAAAGGCAGACTCATGACCAGCCACGCCACTGACCTGACAGCAGCACTCCTGGAAGAAGACCTTTGTCACTCCTGGAAGAGGACCTTTGTCACTCCTGGAAGAGGACCTTTGTCACTCCAGGTGGAGCAATGATCTCCCAGAGCTGATGCCAAAGCACAAGCCATCAGAACAGATGGGCAATTTGGACTTCACACTGCTCTTCACCTGACCCCGCTAAGAGAGTGGCAGCAAAGGCCACCAACAGAGAAGTGGCTTGCGATGATGGACCTGATGAAGGTGTGCGACGGCACACAGAGCTCTCAGTGCCCAATGACACAGAAGCAAGTCACCACAGAGACTGAGACGCTCCACCAAACAAGACTCGCAGATGGCGAGAAGATCAGCTGACCAGCCACGGACCCCTTTGCCAACGAAGAGCAAACAGGAAGCCGTGACCTGCCTGTGATGCCATCAGAGCCTGCAAGGCTGGGAGGCTCCAGAACTCCACCCACCCCTGACGGGTGCCCGGGACATCCCGCCAGTTTGGGAGGCCGGTCCACCTGTGAGTGCTGGAAGTCTGGGAATCTCTCAAAGCACTGCACATGTACACATATGGCCCAGGTCAACCTCTCAGGCTGCGCACCTCCCATGTGACAGTTCACCGCATAACAGTCATTTTTTAAAGTACAAGTAGTGGAATCACACCTGATTTGAAGAAAGAAATTTAAGTTTTCTTGAAATTAAAAAATCGCGCAGCTAGATATGGAAAGCCAGATCTCCTGGGTAAGCAGACACCACAGTCCACCTGCAGGCTCAGCTGTGGAAACCCCAGGTCAGCCCGCCTGCTAGAACGCGGCTTCTTCCCCCCTGAGCCGGGGATGGTGGCAGCCAAGCCCCTGCCGCAGCACACCTCTTCCTGCTCCTCCAGTCCCTCCTGCATCTCTACAGGAGTGGACCAAGTTCTCAAAGTCCCAGCTGAGAGCACCCTCGTTTCTAGCCGGCACCCCAAGGAGAGCTTTCCCACAATTCCATACCCAGCAGGTGGGCGTCTGGTTGAAGGAGCAATCTCTGCAGCCGGTGGGGCCAGGTCTCAGTGGGTACAGTCAACCAGAAGGACTGCCTGTCACCGCCCAGGTCATGGGCAGAGAGCGGGAGTCCAGCCCACCAGGATTCTTGCCTGCGTGAAATTAAACAAACCATGCCCCCCACCCCAAAGCCAAAGGCCATTCACTCACACTGAGACGGGAGGGGCTCGGCAAAGAAGAAGGCCAACTAGGCAGCAAATGTGATTATCCCCTTCATTTCTTGTTGGATTGGCAGCCGCTGGGCTGTGGCACATCCATCATGCTCCAAGGCAAGCTACGTCCACGGATTAAAAATTAATTTACCACCC
This sequence comes from Callospermophilus lateralis, assembly GCF_048772815.1. NCBI lineage: Eukaryota > Metazoa > Chordata > Mammalia > Rodentia > Sciuridae > Callospermophilus > Callospermophilus lateralis. The sequence continues at coordinate 127,685,819 of NC_135305.1, read as the reverse complement.
AGCCTGGCTTCCAGCTTGATGCCTTAATTGAGTTTGTTGTGACAGTGGTGCTGAGCTCCAGGCATAATTTACCCAGCCTGCAGATCTCTGGGCTGGGAGAGGTTTGTGAGCTCCATGATGCAATTATCTCCCAGCACACATGGAATGCTTATCTCCAGAGTCACCCTGGATGTGTCCCAGGTTCCACATGCATGCATAACCAGGAGCAGTTATTGATCCACTTCTTCAAAGATAGGCTCAACCGTCTTGAGGTTGAGAGAGATAGGAGAACTGGATCCCACTGCTGAGAAAGGCACTCTTTGGAGACTCACATTAATTAATTTAATTAGGCATTTAATTGAGCAGCTAGTAGGTATTCAGTATGCAAGTGGGTTGTGTGATCTTGCTAGAAGCCAATGGCGATTCTGTTCAGTGTTTGGGATAGCAGTGAGAAGGGTAAAGGGACACCTTGGATGGGCATATGCAAGGCCCAGGGGTCTGCCCCCAGCACTGTACCCTCTTTCTTATTCCCCTTCCTGTTGCCTCTGTTCACGGAGGTTTCCAGAGATCTTCCTTTAGTTAAGAAAGAGTGGCACAGTCCCACTGGCACTGAGCACGTGACCAACAGTGACACTTATCATCAGGTAAAGGTTCTGGGGCATCCATCCCTCAGCCCTGAAGTTCAGAAGGTGGATCTGGCAGCTTGGGTGGGGTGGTCAGGCCCCAGACCCACCCTCTGGGCTGGGGAGGACAAGTCCTGCATGCCTCTTCCAGTCTGAGGCGCAGCCTCCACTTGCAAGGCCTGGTTGGAGGGACCTGTCCCTCGTGTGGACGCAGTGGCCCTTGGCACCGTGGCGGCAGGCTGTGCTGTGGAAGGGGCTCCCAGCATAGCTGGCCCTCCTGTACTGTGGGCAGCTGACCAGCCTTCATCCCCCTTTCTGGGCAGTAGCACACCTGGGGGCCACTATGTCACATGTGTGCAAGTGACAGCAGATAAGGGACAGCTGTGGAGGGGGGGCCCAGCTGCGTCATGGGACAGACAAGGTAAGACCGGGCACTCACTTTTAAGGAGACTTGGTGGGTTTAGCATCGTGGGGAAGGCCTGCTGTAAGTGGGATCACTGCAGTCATCCCCATGCCTCCGAGCATTTGAGAGTTCACTCCATTAGTGGCGTGTTAGGAGCAACTTGCCCCCTTACAGAGGAAGACCATTCTTATTGCTGGGGCCCATAAATGTGGCCTTGCTCGGAGGTGCAATGCGGTGGCCCCTTGTCTGTCCTGTGATTCTGAAACCTAAACGACACCATGTTTCACACATAAAGTATCAAGGAAGTTAGCCGATGGAAAGGGAACAAGTAGGTGAGAGACAAACTCGAATTACGAGGAGCACATGGAGCACGCTCAGCCTCGTGGTGACCAGGGACGGGCAAATTCAAACACAGGGCTCCTTCAGATGAGCCCAGATTGCAGGCCAGGGCGTAGGAGCACTGGCAAAGCCGGAGCCCGCTCACCCAGCCGTGGCCAGATGGCAGCTCCCCATGTGCCATCCTGGGCCCCAGTGACCTCGCCGGGCTCACTCACATGTTTCCCCAGGGAGGCCCAAGGATGCCCACCAGGGAAAGGAGGGAGTGCAGGAAGGGAAAACTGACCCTCCCAAGTACACCTCAGGAACTACACTGAGCACAGAGGGCAGATAGCCATGTCACGGGCCCCGAGTGACACAGTCGTGAACAAAACATAAGACACCACGTTGGCCGTGGTGTCGCCCAAGGGCACAGCACCTGCCTGGTGCACGCAAGGTCCTGGGTTCCGTGCCCAGCACGGAAAAGAAAGAGAAAACCATTTTCTGAGGCGCTGGAGAGACAGTTCACACAGACACATAGAAACACGTGAAAGCATGTTTGGAAACTTGGGCAGGCCACACCCAACGGTACAGTGGGAGTCCCTGGGGTGGCCCTGGGCAGATCCTATGCATCACAAGGAGCACAGCTCAGCTGTGACACACAACTTCTTTTTGGAGAGCAGTGAGTGCGAATGACGTGGCAGAGGGAGAGGGCAGAAGGCCTCGGCCACCACACAGCTCACCAGGCTCGCCAGGCTCGACTGTGCCCACTTCAGCAGGCACAGCGGGCAGCAAAGCAACCAGTGAGGAGGCCAAACGTGGCCGGCTCACGGGCAGAACTCAGTCGTGTTGACACTGCCTGGTTACTGCTCGCTTCTCGGTACAACAATGGTGTCATGGTTACCTAGGAAATGAGCTTATCTTTAAGTGATGCCTGAGAAAGCACTCAGCCAAGCAGCAGCACAGCACCTGTAACGTTGGAACCAGTCCAGTACAGAAGGGTGACGATGGGAGACGGACGGGGAGTGAGGGGTGAGGGATAGATAATGGGGTACAGGAAGATGACGGACAGTGAGAGTGATAGATGACAGGTGGTAGGTACAGATTATAGACAGAGACAGGCAAGAGAGATAATGACAGTGGACAGATGATAGATATGGACAGATGATAAATGAAAGAGATAGATAAATTATAGATACAGGTGATAGATAGATGACAGGTGCCTAGATGATCCAGAGGGTGGACGACAGACAGATGGAGGATCATCCATAATAGAGGGTGGAGAGATCAGGTAGGTAGATGACCCATGGATAGTTAGGTAACTAGGCAGATACTAGATGATAGACAGGTGATGGGTTGACTGCAGCTGTGATGTTTTTAAGTGACCAATCCTAAGTGGGGTGCATATGAATGTTCATTAGGCTGTTCTCTCAACTTCTCATATGCTAGAAATTGTTCTTAAAAAATTAAAAAGAGAAGGTCAACCTGGAGCTTTGTGAAAGTGTAAACATTCAAACCGACTGCAGCCGAGCTGGCCAGCGCCTGCCCTGAGGCTCTGGGATGGGGACGGCCAGGTGTGTCCTCCTCTTCTCGGTGCTCCTCTTTCTTACCAAGCGTTTCTCCTGAATTAAAACAACAGTAGAGCCACCATCCTATGGCCCCCTTCAGCCAGCTGCTGGCCTAGGACACGGAAATAGGGTCCTGAGTTTCCAGGGATGCATGAGTTTGGCACCTGGGAAGGAGGTCTCTCATCCCCTGCCCCATGTCCCGGTGGTCCCCAGTTTTGCTCTGGAATGCAGGTCTGTAGGCGGCTGTGACCGGCGAGGCCTGGGAGGTGGAGACAGTCGGCAGCCTGGCAGACACCAGGAGTAGGTGGCTCGGCAAGAGGGCCTAGGAACTCTGCTCATAGGCCAGACTCAGCCGCCTGCGCTCTCTGTCTCCAAGTCTGCACTTCATGGACCATAGCTCTCAACACCGGGGACTCGGGTCTTGGGATTTCTAGGACTTTTTCCATTTCCAAAGTATGACTGGTGCACAGACCTTGGCTTGCCGCTAGAGCCTGGTGTTTGCTTAAACAAGGTAAAAAATATATAAGGTAAAATGCTAAATAGCTACGACAAGTCGCCTGGCTCCCCGGGCAAGCAGTTCAAGCTCCTCCTGTCAACCCAGCTCGTCCAGTCCCGAGCCCTGCCCTTGGCACCTCGGTGGACCTCGACTCAGCCAGGAGCCGTGGACAGAGACCCCAGCCAGGAATGCTCAGGGCTGGAAATGCAAGGACGCTCACCAGAACCCTGTCCTGCAGGTCTAAACTCAGGTCCTCTGTCCTCGCCCCAGGACCACTGAAGCCCATCCCTCCAGCAGCCTGGCATCTGGGGTGGGAGCAAGGAAGAGATAAGCTCCCGGCCACCAATAAAAGGCAGCTGCGGAAGGACCTGGGAGCACATGGGGCCCAGGGAGTCGAGCTCCCAGACAGAGACAAGAAGCACCTGCTAGAACACTCCCGGCCCCACTCAGGAGCTCGCCATGGAAAGGAATGAATGCAGTTGACTTTTTCTGGTGTCACTCTGTGAAGACTCAGCGCTCTACAGAGAGCGTCCAACTGGTCAAGCTTCCACGTCCGCCTTGGCTTTCGGCGGGGGGTTGGGGGGAGTGCAAGAGGAAGAGCCCTAGAAGCAGGTTTCTGTAGAGTGAGCAAGTGCTGGGCTTGCAACAGAAAAACTGCACACAGGGCAATGGGAGACGGGCTCCCACAGCAGGACAGGACGCACGCTGGGCAGAGAGCCAGGCCCGTGGTGGGGCCCCTACCATCCGGTGAGCACAGCCCCCAACACACAGCACAGGCCACTGCAAGCGGCCCACAGCCCCTGGCCATGCTGCAGCCCTGGCTACTCTGGGGTCCCTGGCTGTGCAGGGGTCTCTGGTCACACGTGAGTCCCTGGTTATCCTGGGGTCCTTGGTCTCGCTGGAGTCCTTGGCATTTCAGAAAGTTTCAGGCTTAGAAGATCAAAGGAACCCCCCATCCAGGCCACCTGTCCCCCTGGCAGGTTCTGCCACCACCTCCTGGTATCTCCCCTGGGGCTGGGGAGGGCGGCTCAGTTCCCCAGGGAGGAAGAGGCTTCTCAGGTACCAAGCTTGTTGGGGGCAGGGACTGCCTCCAGGGAGTGGCTCGGCAGGGCAGGGAAGGCTCGGGCCCTGCAGGAACAGCTCTTTCCCCCATAATTCCTACTGGCTCCCTGTGGTCAGAGAGACCCTTGTCCTCCAGAGGAGGAGGGAGCCCACCTGGGTGCCTTCTGCTGCTCAGGCAACACTGAGTTCGGGTCCACCTTGAGTTGGGTCCCCTGAGAAACAGAACCATATAGTCTGAGAGCCAGGGTGGGGCACTGGAGTGAGGCCCAGAGGCCTGGGAACCAGGGGCTTCTCGGGAGCAGCATGGCCCTGCTCCTGGACAGTCAGCAGGTTCCCTCTTCCTCTGCCTTTTAGTTCTATCCAGGTCCTCAACAGCTTGGGCGGTGCCACCACACGGGTGAGGGCAGTGCTCGCTTGCTGCCCGGACATGTGTTTGGAAGGTCTGCCAGCACTGACAGATTTGCAGATTGTCCTGCAACTCCCTGGAGGATCACTGTCCCAGCGCTTTGTGAAGGAAGAGCAGAGGCACTGTCCAGCCCCAGAGGCCATCTGCCTGCCCACACCTGAGCCAGCGGGAGGCTTCCTTGTGCCTGGAAGGATGAGCCTCCTCCTGCACTGCCGCCCCAGGGGCCCCCTCCTACTCCTCTCCCCTGCTTAAGGAGGCCAGCACCAGTCCCTGCCAGAGAAGGTCCAGCTAACAGTCAGGTCACTCTTGTTACTTCCCTTTTTACAACCACACATGACAGCCAGGGCCTTCGCCTGGCTCCGAGGCTGGCCTGGGATCGCGGGCACCAGAGCAGGAGTCTGGGCCCTTTCCTCCTGGCTCCCTAGCTCCTGGCTCCTCCTCCTCAAAACTCCGTGGGTCGACAACTGTCAGAGCAGTCGGAGGGGACAGGCCTGCTGGGTCACGCATCCCCACTGCTGCCCACGCCGAGTTTTTCCTCCGGCTCAGCCACAGGTGAACGAGCAGCCCGGAGGTGGGTGGATGCTCTTCAGATAGAAATTCAGGCAAAATGCCTCGTTCAGATGCACAGGAATGGAAATATGTCTATAGCTTTAGATATAAATAATCCCAGAGTCAGAATTCTAGCAGCCTATAACAAATAGAAGACTTGGCCGGAAATAAGGAAGAGACTGTGTTCATCCCCGTCCAATTGTGCTCAGATCTTGCTAATAAATGCAGGTTGAGGTGGGGGCGGGGAGGACAGGCATTTGGACCTGTACCCAGTCTTTCATGAGACATGGGCCTTCAGCTAAATCTCAGAAGTCAACAGCTTTCTTACTTGAAGTTTCTATGTTTAAAAAAGCACAACTTGCTTTGGAGTCAGCTGCTTGCAGATTAAGGCACCAGACAGGCAAAACTGGCAACAATGTGTCCGCAGTGGGCTGCCATCATTCATCCCCCGCCCACGGCACCTTGCCATCCTCTGCTCAGCCGCAAGTACACCTGCTGTGTCTCAGAGAGACTGGGTGCAGGGAACACAGGAGGAACAAGCGGGTCCCCCCATGAACCATCCTTCAGGGTGCGTCACATGCAGGGCTGTGACACACGGTAATTGCTCTACAAAGCAAATTGCAGGAGCTCATTAGCTTCTGCTCCTGCGTCTCTTGCAGGACTGAAATAACTCTGCCCTTTACTGATCAGGTCATTATTGATTTTTTGCTCCGTGGGAAGCCAACCCTTCAAATTCAAGGGAGTCTAAAAGCCTCACGGGATGGAGGTGGTGCACTGGGGTTCCAGGGAACTAAAACCAGCAGAGGTTTTGGGAAGCCAGCGCTATGGCCTGGGAATGGGAGTGCCAAGCCAACCAGGCGCACACTGTCCCTCATCTTTCCATAGCGACGGGGTAGTTGGCCTCCAATCCATCATAGGCAGGGTGTCATGGGAACCAGGATGTTCCATGGCCCCGAGTTGAACATTAGCTCTGCCAGAGCCTGTGCTTCTCAGCCTCTCTCCTGGCCCAAAGCCCTCTGTACCTGGACGCCACCCTCAGCAGCAAACGTCTCTGTTTCCTGGCTACTGATTGGGGTTGGGACAAGGCCTGGCTGGACAGCAGGTCAAAATCCTGGAAACGGTACCTGGGTGTTGTCTAAAGCAGGCCTGTGGTGCACACTGTCCTGGGCATGCAGCACCCAGGAGACAAAGGCCCACGCAGGGCCAGCTCTTGCCCGGCTCTGACTGGAATCTAGGCTCCTACACAGACATGTGGCCTCCCTGGGACATGCCCTCCTGAGCAGAGGGTCCCAAGGAAATGCATCCTTGAGGTGGACTCTGAGGGGCCACGCGGAGACCTGCTCCTGGGACCCCAGGCGGCCCTGGCCATCACCCTTCCCACGGGCCCTTCAGCAGACTCCCCCCGTGGCCAGAATCCAGTGCTGCTGCTCGCAACCAAAACCCAGCTTACACCTGTACCATGAACTGGTACCATGAACTGGGGCCTAAGCTACAGAAATGACCCCTCACAGCCTGAGGCGCCGTCAGGCCCGGAGGCAGGAGGGAGTGACTGCCCTGTCCCCACTGGGCTGTGTGCCGGCAGCTTTGGCCTTCCCTGCTTTTCAGCAGGGACCCTGCAATCTCCGCCTTCTCATTCAAATGCTGCCCTCTGTCCATGTCTCAGTGTCCAAGTTCCCCTCTCATGGGCCACCCTATTGACCCATTTCAGTGTGTGCACCATGTGAAGACACGGTCACCACCAAGGAGGACACACCTGGTGCCTGAGGACCAGGCCTCCCACACAAGCTCTGAGAGACACCACAACAGTTCTCCCTGAGGCCCAGGCTGACCACCCCACCCCAGGGAGCACACAGCACCTGCCGACCTGCTCCCAGGCCTGGGGCATCTGCAAGGCTGGGACCCCATCAGTGCACTGAGGCTGCAGGTGCTGTCAGCGGGCGCTGAGGAGCCAGCGTCCAGGTCTAGCTGCTGCCTGGAGAGTGCAAAGCCCCTCTGCAGGAGGTAGAGGTCATTGGGGTGAGGGGAATATGGCTGCCACGTTGGCCACAGGAGCTCAGCCACTCCTACATGGCAACAGCCTGGCTCAAGCCTGTTTTAGTCAGGTTTACCGCTGCTGTGACTAAAGGACCCCGGGACTACTGTAAAGGAGGGAAAGTGTGTTGGGGGCTCACCAATTCAGACAGCAGGCTCCATTCCTCGGGGCTCACAGCGTGGTGGAGAGGGTGACCGAGGGAAGCCCCTCACATCACGGTAACCAGGAAGCAGTGACTCCACTCTCCAGATAAAAATATATACCCAAAGCCACACCCAATCCCCACCTCCTCCAGCCACGCCCCCCACTGCAGCGGCCACTCAGTGAATCCCAACAGGGGGTTGATTGGCTGAGTGGTCAAGACTCTCACAACCCGGCCATTTCTCCCCTGAACCTTCCTGTTCGTCTCACACGTGAGCTTCTCGGGGACATCTCACATCCAAACCATTACGGGGCCTGGAGACCCTTCAGCCTAAGCACCGGTTCAGGATGTGGGTCCTCTGGAAGATGGCCCTGGCCCTCAGGGGACCTCTGCACAAGCCTAGGCAGTGCTAGTACAAGGCTGTACCATCTTCGGAGCCAAACTTTGGAGGCATCAGCAGGAAGTGGAAAGAGCATCGGGTCTGAACCCTGAGTGCCTGCCAAAGGGCTCTAATCTAAACTGAAGCCACCACAGGGAAAGGACGCAGTGTCCCCAAGACAGTGTCTGAGCTCCTAGATCAAGCCATTCCTGAGCCCAAACAGGCTCCTTTCCATGAATAGCCAATCTACTCCCCATTTTGCTAAGCCACGGTACCTGTTATCCTCCAGTAAAGACCTCTGACCCACAGCATCAAGGGCACAGCAGGCCCAAAACCTCTGAGTGCACTGCCACATTGACAGCCTGGTTACCTCCTGAACAAAAAAGAAGAATCCTGGGTCTCAGGGTCCAGGTTACCAAGGGGCAGGAGTCAGACACCATGAAGACCCACACGCCATCCCCGCAGAGCAACAGGCTCAGGGTCCCTTCCGAGCCCTTGCCAAACATACTGGCCCCTCCCACCCCCGTGTGACTGCTCTTGAGCCAGAGCAGAGCCACCGAGGAGGGCACCAGGAGGGCGCCAGGCTCTCGCTTGCCCAGGCCCCGAGGGCTCTGGTGAATCATCTGCCTGGAGCAGGCTCAGCTCCCAGGCAGCAGGCCCTTCTCAGCCGACTTATCTACTTGAAGGAAAAGAAATAAACACAGCAGATCTGAAGGACATAATTGCTGTGCTCTTGAGGAGCACAGGCTAAGAGCCTTCCACCCAGACATGCCACACAGATGGCCTTGCGCAGAGGCCAGCAGGCCCGGGGCCTCACCATGGGAGCCCCATCACGCAGGCTTAGGCCCTGGAGCAGGAGCCCTGGCCAGAGGGGCTCCACCAGCTGCACCCCAGGCACAAGGGACCTGTCACCCCACCCTGTGCCCCAGGGCTTGCCTGCTCCTTGCACCAACACCAGACTCACCCCTTCCTCTACGTGACCTTGGGTTTCTGTGGGTAAAGAAGAAACCGCAGGCCATGGGAGTCCACCATGGGTGTGCGGCTTCAGCCTGTGCCTCCAGGCGTCCCCACTTCTGCAGCTGCCTCTGTAGCTCCCGGGTCAGCCGGGCCCACAGCACAACGGGAAACTCCACAAACAGGAGCCACAAGCCTACGTGACTGTCACACAGCCTGTGCTGCGCTCGCCACCCTCGCCAGCTGCTCCTCCTCCCACTGTTCCCACTCTGTTTGTTTACTGATCCTTTATTCTGGTGCCGGGCATCAGACCCCGGGCATTGCAAATGCTCAGCGTGCTCTGCCACCAGGCCCAGCCTACGCCTCTCTGTGGATCACAGTCCTGTGGATACTTCAGAAAACACAAGAGCAGGCATAGGGTTCCATACCCCTGAGAGTCCGGGCTGGGGTCTCAGGACGTACCCCCATAGGTGAGGGGATGACTGGTGTGTTTTCCATGAATATGTGATTATGACTGGGTTTTGTCAATTGCTTTGTCCACTCTTGACACTCCAGGGAATGCGGGGTGCCCAGGAAGGTTTGAGCAGTTACTTTGCAGGTTTATGGCAGCAATTCCCCAGGGACAAACAGAATGAAACCTGCAGGCGCAGTGGTGCACACCTGTGATCCCAGCACTTGGGAGGCTGAGGCAGGAGGATTGCGAGTTTGAGAGCAGCCCCAGCAACTTAGTGAGGCCTGAGCAACTTAGCAAAACCCTGTCTCAAAATAAAACATAAAAAGGGCTGGGATGTGGCTCAGTGGTTAAGTACCTCTGGGTTCCATCCCCAGTACCAAAAAATAAATATGAGGCCAAATGAGATTGACAGAGACCCAGACCTAATGTAGAGATGGACGTGGCTGTCGATCCAGACAGGTGAAAACGTGGATGGAGATGAGACACCAGATACGTGGAAGGACAACCAAAGATGGCCGTCAGCCTGCACAGGGAGGAGTCGAAGACACTGGAGGTTTCACAGCCTGAATGGCAGACCGCCCACCTGACGGACGGGGACTGCAGGTTGCAGGAGGTGTGTGCTAAGCCCAGTGTGCCCAGTGGCCCTTACTTGTGCAGACAGTCCCTGCGCATGTGCATATGTGTCCACTTCATAGTAGGTGGAGAGCGTGCTTGTGGGTGTACATGTGTCCATGGGGCTGAAAATTCTGAAGAGGAACCAAGCCACCAGCAGTGAAGTCAGCAGGGACCAGGAATAGGGAGACCAGCATTCACTCCATGCATCTCTCTGAGACGCGTCTTTACAACGAGCATCAACCGCCCTTACGACCTGACCAGGAAGAGCCATGGCGAAGCTGAGGGGCGCTGCTCGTGGAGAGATTGTGCAGCTTGGGTCTGCGGAGGCTCACCCCGTTCCTTCACCTGCCGGGCCTCTGGCCCTGTGCATGCTGACAACAGTGTCCATGACAGGCAGCCAGAAAGCGCTGCCCAGTGGGAGCTGAAAACCTGGCAAAGGTGCTCACAGCATTGAAACTGCCTCCAGGCTGCAAAGCAACTTGCTCTGGAACGTGCTCCTCCGAGAGCCACTGGCCAGACCTCCCGTCTCACCAGGTCCTGCGGAGCTGCCCTCAAAACTGCTTTTTCTTTGTGGTGAAATAATGCAAACGTTCCATCCCTTCAGGTGGAAGCAAGAGCTAAATTTAAATGCAGTGACTTAATGATGCATCTGCAGTTCCCAGTGGCTGACAATCTATCAAGAAAAAGACCCGCCCGATCCAAATGGAGGAGATTCATTCATACGTGCTCATCTCACTCCACAGCTCTCAACCCCAAAGTGACCAGAATCAAAAGCAGCAAAAATGTAATAAGCCCTCAAAAATAATCTGGTGATCTGTAAAAAAGCAGAGTGACTTCTGCACCACACAGACAGGTATGACCCATGACTCGAAAAAGCCACAGCACATGGTCACCCACATCACTCAGCTGAGATGTCTCTTTCCTGAGCAACTTGGGCAGTTCTTAGTGTTCTTAGCTGCAGGTTGGTCTTTCTGGGGCACAAGGATAAATATCCTCTTGTTCTAAATGATACCCACTAAGGGATCTGATACCATTGAATTGATAATAATGAAACATTGAGAGCTTTAGAGTATCTTACAGAAAGCCCTCTGCCCCCAGAGATGCCGACTTTACTCATAAATGTTGGTTTGCAGCTTGATTGTGACAGGAAACAAAGGATTACCAAGATACTCATCCTACATCCAAAATAGTCACAGGCTTCACACACAGGTTTTCTGCCTCCTTCTAGTGAGAATGAATGTGTAGAATAGAAATCAGAAGATGGGGTGCAAATATAAGTGTATGAAACATATGTTGCCTGGGTCCATTTCTACCATCATCACCATCACCACCACCACTACCACCACTTCCACCACCATCATCATCACCATCTCTATCATCATCACCACCATCATCACTATCACCACCATCATCTCCATCATCATCATCACCATCACCACCATCATCTCCATCATCATCATCACCATCACCACCATCATCTCCATCATCATCATCACCATCACCACCATCATCTCCATCATCATCATCACCATTACCACCATCATCTCCATCATCATCATCACCATCACCACCATCACCACCATCACCACCATCACCACCATCTTCACCATCACCACCATCACCACCATCACCACAACCTACAGCTCCACTATATCCATCATTGTCACCTCCATCATCCCACCATCCTCACCATATAGACTGGAATCTGAGACCCAGGACCACTGTTTCTATCTGACGCAGACCCCATCCCAAGCCTGGGCAAAGGCAGCAAAAGTGTGGTGGGTTCACCTTCTGTTTCATGATCCTAATGCAAGCAGAACACCCCTCAGAACCAGGGCCTGGCCAGCCGACTGAGGGCGAAAGCTCTTGGTCCTGAGTGGCATGAACAGTCCTGTTCACGTCACCCCCTGTGCAGGAAGCCTTAAGCCAAGTGTGGCACAAAGGAGTGCCTGGGTCCTGAACTCTGGACCTGGCCACTAACTTCTGACTTCTCCCTGCACTTGTGGTTCCTCAGGTGGCTCAAACTCAAAACTGGGCTCCAGTGTCCCTGTGGTAGTGGATCCCAACCCTCGCTTGGCCCTTCTCGTCCTAGAGAAGGCACTTCTCTCCACGTCTCCCAATGAAGACCATCCGGAGGTCGTGCCTGCCATCTCCCCTCTCCCTCCATCCCTCCACACGATGCTGGCAGGTCCTACCACCCAGTGCTCCTAGGACCTGCTCACGGCCTTCTCTACACACAGCAGGTGCCAGGCACAGCTGCTCCCGGGCAGCGTGGCCTCCCAATCCTCCTGGCTTCCATGCTTGCCTCCATCTCCAGTCAGAGCCTAGGGTGATCTTATTAAAGGGTGACTCTGATCGCCTCTCTGTCCTACTCAGAACTCTGTCCCCATCGACTGGCAATTGGTCTTTATCCTTAAAGTCATTGCCTTAACGCAGATGTCAGGGTCCTGAAGGAGCTGCCCCGTCCACCTCTCCCCACGTGTGCCCAGCAGGCTGCTATGCACATGCCCAGCTCATGCTGACCACAGGGCCTGTGCTCTGCCATCCCCCACGATGTCATCTCGGAGTATGCAGACCACATCTGCTTGGTTGGCCATCCTGTCCACTCCAACCAACAAGCTGACAGTCAGCCCTCGACAACACGCCTTGAATAAACTCTTCAACACCAAAAGAACAGGCTCAGCCCGAAGCTGGCAGGAGAGCACTTGAGAGAGGGGAGGACGTACCCCAAGGCCCCGCTGCTGGGTGCCTGGTCTCCAGACGTGAGGGGGTCTTCCGAGGGCCGATCACTTCGCCTCTGCCTCTGTGGACATCAGGCGTGGCACGCCATCCCTGACCTGCAGGGAAAAGCACACACGGTCCATCAGTCAGGAAGGGACAGCTGGGGAGCTGGCCTCGGCCTCTTTCCCTGACCCCCATCCAGGGCAGGGAGGGAGAGACGAAGCTGGGCCAAGAGCAACCCCGAGGCCCGGGTGCGAGTCCGCTGGGAGAACAAGCTCAGAGTCCTTCTACCCTGGACTTTCTTTCCCGCCCATCAAATTCCTGTTGCCGACAGTGAGAAAGACACACACCTCCTGATGCTCCCTTTCTGCCCAGTGGACTCCCCGATCCCCAAGTCCCAGGCCAACACAGTCCTGGTTAATTACCAGGTTCCGCTGACGGCAGAGGCGAACCTGAGAGCACAAATCCACGCTGGGCTGGCTCTGAGCACACCCTGATCCTCAAAATGTGACCGTGCGGTGGTCACAGAGGGAGTTGCTGCACATCCGGATGATCAATGAAGTCCAACGTGGAATTCATCAGAATTGCAATCAGACACTCGAAGACTCTTCAGCACCAGGCAGACCTCACGGTGACACACACAAACAAAAGGTCAGAAGTTGTTTTACATCCCCTTTGTTTTGCCAGGACAAGTTTTTAAACCACCACGTGAGACTGAATTGCCATAGGTTTCATCAAAAGCCTCCCAAGTCTGCCGCATCTAAATTAAGCAGCGTGGTCAGGGGAAGAACAAAGAGACAGCCAGGCTTCATCCCAGAGCTGGGGACCAAAAGCCCGTCTCTGCAGCCAAGATTCAATTGATTTCAATTTGGCCAGAGTCTGCTGAGCATCTCCAGGCTCCTGGCAGTCCTCAGACCCTGAGGCAAGTCAGATGGCCACAAGGACCAGGAGGGAGGGAAGTCTGGACACGTGGGTGTGACGCCCACTCAGCTGGAATATAATAAGATTCGGAATGATGAGCAAGGAGCTGTAGGGGAGATGTCTAGACCAGAGACTGAGGTTTGCCTTCTGGAAAGGCACAAGGACAGTGCTCAGAGGGAGCAGGCAGAGGCCCGGCAGCAGGAGCCATGGAAATTGAGAAAGTAGCAGCTGACCACGGACAGGCTTCCTAGCCCCACACGCACAGTGGAGGGGCCAGACGCACACTGGCCTCCAAGTAGCCGGAGACTGGAAATACCGTGTGGGTGGGAATGCACGGCTGGGCCAAACCTCTAGGTGCTGACCTCAGGAGTGTCCACAGGAGACACTTCAGTCCCCCATGCCTACGTGGGCCGAGCCCACCGCTGTCCTCTAAGCTGTCACAGGGCACCCCAAGACCTACCAGCCAACCAGGAGCACTCTCTGCATTAAAGCCTCCCTCCTCTGACACAGAAGACGGAAGTCAATCCACACAAAAGCCAAACTCAGAAGGAAGACCCTGCAAACAGCCCAGGTGAACTCCGAAAGGAAAACATACCCAAAGGTCTCCTCAGGGAGCAAATCAAGGAGCTGGAGGAGGACGCGAGGACAGGAGCACGCATCCCTGAGAACGGTGCCTGACACGGAAATTTAAGTGCAGATTTGGAAGATGAAGTGAAGAAAATCTCAATGTGTGATAGAAAATATGTTTTTTAAAAATACTTAAAGATCTTACCCATAAGATTTCCATAAAAAGGAAACATAAAGAAAGAAACTGTCGGTTACATATAATAACCAGTTCCAGAGCAAAGTGCCTCGTGAGGGCTCTGTGGGATGGCCGAGAGGACCTGTGCAACAGGCAGCGTGACATGCATGCAAGGGAAGGACAGAAGGAGACTCACACACTTCTGATAACAATTAGAAGGAGCGATGGTGTTAAAAGGGAACAGGCCGGGGTTAGGTCTCTGGGTTTTGCTCAGTGATCTTGGAAGGCACCAGAACATCTTTAGATTCTGGTTGAATATTATTTCCAACTTAAGATTCTACACCCAACACACTGCCAATCAAGCACAGGCGCTTCCACAAACCTGAAGGCTCACCAAACACCTCCCCGGGCACTCTCTTAGGAGGTGCCCAGAAGACGTGGGGCAGCCAGACAGGTGGACAAGAAGGAAGGCTGCTGTGAGGACAGATTCTACCTGAGTTGTCATGGAGAAAAGCTCCCAGATGACAGCTGGGCTCTGCTCTGGAGAGGGGAGGGAGGAGGGGGAGAGAGGAGGGGGGGGGAGGCAGGAGGGGAGGCCCTGGAAAGTGCACAAGAATGCTGCCCATCTACAAATTATGCTGTGCTCAGCTACAAATGCACCACAGCAAATTCTATGTTTACATGTGATTATTGTGCACTAATTTAAAGTAACCATCATAAAATAGCAGGGAGACCTGTAGAGAACAGCAAGGGGAGGAACAGGGAAGGGAAAGGGGAGGTACTGGGGAAAGAAATTACCCATGGCTATGGGCGTGAATGCACATGGCATTACAAATCCCACCACTATACATAATATAATGCCCCAATTAAAAAATTCAAGCATTCAGAGAAAAGAGGGTCATTTTATATCATGAAAACATGGGAAAGAATTATCAACACATGGATTTCATGACACAGTTGAAAATGAGGCAATGAATAACTCCAGGAAAACCAAAAGCAGTGGTGGAGAAATGTAATCCCTGTCCCTAATGTCCCATTGCTGTAGCTAGCAATATATACACACTAACTAACAGCTCAAACACTACTAACCTCGGGAGCGATTGAACAATGTGCCTGGTCAGAGGATCAAATCTTCAAGTACCACAGGGCTTTTCAACCTCAGTACTTTGATCTTTGGGGCCAGATAATTCCTTGCAGTGGGGGCTGTCTTATGCGTTGTCAGATGTTCACCAACATCTCTGCTGGTAGCAACCAGATGCCACTGACACCCACAAATGTCTCCAACCATGGGTGTTACCCCCTGGATTTTAATCTAACATAACAGGAAGTGCCCTTTGACTTATGAAATGTGATAAGTCATAAATTGCAATGTCAGCATACTTTTAGTATAATTAAGGAAACTTCAAGAAGAAACCACCAGCAGGGTTGTAAGTGCTTTAGGGGACCAGGGTGGCAGGAGAAGGCAAAAGATGCCTGGGTGTCATTACACATTTTTATACACTATTGTTTTATTAATTAAGTGCCTGCATGTTTGAATTTTAAGATACTGTTGGGGCCCGAGAGAAGGTATGTTTACATCTAATTTGGGAACTCGCTGAAGTCTTCCTGTACACATCTCTCTGCTCCAAGGGAAGTCTATGTGACTCTATCAATTGACTTGATCCGCACGTGTTCTCAAAATCATGAAAAACAAACAGCTGTTGTAGAGCAACATTTTAAAAATCTTGTATGTCCCCTAAGATCACCAGCTGCAGCCCACTGGTCCCCCTGCTGTGTCGCAGGATGACTATGGTAAAGGATAAGGACTCAGGGAGGTCTCCGCACGAGATCCAGGGGGCCCAGTGGTCGGGGCATGGACAGGAGGCCTGCAGCAAGACCTGCCCGCAGGCAGAGGCAGGCGGTGCTGTTCCTGGCCTTCCTCTGTTACCGCAAACCCCAGCCCCTCCTCCAGCCACAGATGTCCTACTTTGCTCCTTTAAGAAAGCTGCTTTCTCAGGGAAATCGTTACGAATGACATAATAAATAAGATTAAAGGAAGTCATGATAATCTGCAAGTGACATGAATTTTCCCTGATTCTATAAAAGAAAAAAACTTAAGGGGGACAATAATTCCTCGATGCTTAGTGCATTTGCCCCTTTTTGGTGGTCGTCTCCACACAGGGTGGGCAAACCGCCTCCCCCCTCCCTCAGCTTCCTGAGCTCCCACTGTGCTTTCCCACCACCGTCCACCTTTGCTGGCCAGCCCAACACAGAGGGGTCTTGGGCTCTAACCTCTCCCAGGCTGACGAAAGGGCTTATTGATGATAACCAGGCATGAGAACTGCTAGGCAGTCTTCCTGTGCAGCAAGGTGGTGCTTGTGAGGGGGGCAAGTCTAAGGACTGCACGGTAAAATTGAACACAGAGCTCAAACGTCACGTCATGCGAAGCTTTAATTAACTGAGCTGTTCAGGTCGGGAGGGAACGAAAGCAAGGATCAATGGATGTATGTTCTGGGTCCTCAGGGCCACACCACCGAAAACACCGGCCACCAGCTCTGCCCCGTGAACGTGTGTATCAGAACAGCTGCTCTGCCACAAGGCACACCTAATTCCTGACACCAGGAGCCGCCTCTGCCCACTGCACCTGCATTTGCCACCAGGTCCTCAGCACACAGACGCTCTGGAGAGGGTGCACTGCCCCAGCCGGCCGGAGCACCCTCGTGCCACACATGCGCCGTCAGAACTCTCAGTGCCACAGGGCTGATTATATTTCATGCTGTTTTTGACACCAGCTACAGGAGGCTTAAACAAGCAGACCAAAGTCAGTTCAGACAGAAGGCAGGTTTCCAAGGAGTGAGGTAAGTGCACATGCAAGACGCACGCAGCCTCCGCCGGACTGACCCTGCTGCCGCGCCTGGGACATGGCATGTGACGCCCCGTCATGGTGGAGCTGGAATCCACCCCGGGCCTCAGGACGCCTCCCAGCCCAGCTTTGGCTGAGGAACCAAGGCACAGGGTGGGAACAGTGATTGAAGACACAGTTAAGGCCCAAAGTCTTCGAAAGCAAGGGCTGTCACCAGTGCTGGAGCTGGGACACTCCTCTCCCACCTCCTGGACCTGAGGACCTTCTCCTTACACAGCAGCATGCAGGGAACTGGGTCTTTCTGTCTTTCTCTCCAAAACCAGAGCTCATCGGACTCCTCCTCATCCCCCAAAGTGGGCACTCACAGGTGCGGGGCTGGCAGTCCCTGGCTCAGCAGGCTGGCTGGGTCCCCGGCCACCACCCCTCCCAGCAGCCTCCCACCTGTCCCTCGGCCTCAAGCTGAGGGCTGTTTACTTATTCATGGTCTGCCTGAGCCGGCCAGGGAGCCGTGTCAGCTGAGCAGGATGGTAATTCAATCTGCAAATGCTCCGCACATGGCACATCTGTCCCTGTGAGTCACCCAGGCAGAAAGCACACGGCTTTCAGAGCCACCACGGAGACTGGTGTGGTGACAGCTAACAGGTCATAGGCCACCTTCTCTTCCTCCATCCCTGTCTCCCATGTGGGTCACCCCACCCCACATAAGCCTGCCCTGGTGTGTGACATGGAGAGGGTGGCCTTGGGGATCTGTCCTCAGGGACAAGCAGCATACAGGAACGGCCCCCTTCTCCCTTGAAAGTTGGAGAGACGATGGGAATCTGGGGACTCCTGGGGACATGCAGGGAGAGTGCCTTGTTACCAGGCGATCCCTGTGATTTCACACTCCCTGTGCATCCCCGTGACACCCCATTAGAGAACCATGAGGTGAGCAAACTCAGAAATGTTAGTGACCTTGCCCAGAGCCCCGTCCTGGCTGCCAGACTCTGGCCCACAGGACACATGCTGCCTCTGGTTTGGTCTAGTGGCTTGAGAGGCCGCAGAGCTCACCCCGAATCAGTGTCTGATCAGAAGGAAGTGGCCTCACCAAGGTCTTTCTACTTGTAATCAAACCCTCTCCTCATCAACAATGTTGGGACCTCAAGCCCCTGCAGATAATGGCACTGAGCAAGAGTCGTGGGACCCAGTGTGAACTCCCACTGGAGCATTAGGGCCACACCAGGTGGCTGAACCCCGCTGCACTGAAGCCGTGAGAAACGGAGGCAGGTGGAGGCCTTGGCCCTCCTGGGCTATAGCCGGTGACCCACCCAGGTGGTCAGCAAGAGTGGACTGGGGGCTGCCATGACGACGAGCTCAGCAGGCACGTCTGCCTGGAGAACGAGGAGACAGAGCTAGGACAAAGTGGCCAGAAGGTGGGCCTGCCAGGCCCCCAGCAGAGCAGCAGCGAGGAGCTGCCCGAGGTCTGGCTGGGGACAGGGGCACCAGGATGGGGAGCTGGCTATGGTGATAAATGATCCCAAGCTGTAGGGGCTGGGAAAGACTGAGGGGCACCTCCCGGTTGGGCTCTGTGCCATGGAGGGTGCTGTGAGTCTGCAGGCCCCTCCTCGCCGGGAGGTCCCTGCCAGTCAGCACGGTGTCCCCTCCTCGCCCTTCCAAAGTGCTGTCACCAGCCATGTGAGAAGGAGGCCCCCTGTGGGCAGAGCCTGGAGGTCGGGCTGCTCCGGGTGCCCGCAGCCTGGCACAGCGCACAGAGCACCCAGAGGCCCCGCGTTCAGGGCTGCGCGTAGACTGGTTCTGGAGAGACCAGAGCTTCTGTGTGAGCGGTCACACCAACGGCGACATCAGGAAGCTGCCCATTAAGTGAAAGCAACAAGGACCCACTCTGAGAAGTACAGTAAGGGGAGGGTCACCAAACAGGCCTCGGGTCACAGTGCCAAGGGCAGGCGACGCCAGCAGAGCAGCCCCTGCACCAGCTGGAGGAAAGGGAGTCCCAGGACCTGACCATGGCCGATCCTGGGGTCTGAGGGAACGCGTGGGGCCACCACAGCCTGCCAGCGCCCCTGTCCCCCTGCCCACCTGCAGCCTTCCACCCAGCTGCAGACCGGAGCAAATGACTCACAGTCGAGGAAGGGGAGGACCCGGGGCCACCAGAGCCCGCCCTGGGCTGGTCACCACAGAGACGGTGTTCCTGCAGGTAACTGTCACTGGAGATCCTAGTCAGGGTCTGGCTTTGGATACAGAGCTGAGAAGCCAGGTGTCTTGGTACGAGAGTTGAATGACCACGGGCTTTAATGGCCTCTGACAGTCTCCCTGTCCCTGGCATTAATGACACAGACATCTGCCTGCCACGCCCAGGCGGCATTCAGTGAGCAAGTGGGAGTCACCAGGCTCGCGTTCAAAACACAGAAACCCCTGCTGCCTTGCCCTCCTGGGCTCCCAGGGTCCCTGAGTCCAGCACAGGGAAAGCTGCCCTTGGGGAGTGCACCCAGTTGACTCTGTGTTGATCCCCATGAGCAACTGAGGTTTCTTGAAGGGCTAGAGGGCACACGGCACAATGTGTGCTCTGTGCAGTAACTCAGCATGCACACACACACACACACACACACGCACACACACAGATGACTACACACACCTGTGAGCTACACACACGTGAGCTACACTCACATGTGACAACACACAGGAGTTACCAACCCAGAGACATTGGAATCGTCAGCACAGAGCGCTGAGCGAAAGACACACATCTGGGAAGGACACACCCTGCCTAGGCAACCACTTGACATTCTAGAAAAGACAGGGAAGGATGAGGGGTCGCCAGGGGTCGGCAGGGTGCGCAGGGAGTGAGGAGGAGCCCCAACATCCAGGTGGCCGGGCAAGCCTGCATCCTATTATAGAGGTGGACAGCATGGCCCTGGGGCCTGGGCACACCATGAAGTGACCAAGTCCCAGGAGACACCGGAGGTTCCATCTCGAGTGTTTCTGCTTGGCCAAGAGTGACTGAGCATCACCAAGTGGAAGCTGAGAGCTGAGATGAAACCTCCCCCAGGAGCAGCAGCCGGGCAGCTCCGTCCTCCAGAGAAGCGATCGGCAAAGTAACTCCAAAGACCACCAGCCCTCAGAAGGCTCTGGAAGTTCCAGGGTGGACAGGAGCCTTCTGTGGGCCATCTAACGGGGCCCTCCGATGACCCAGCAGGTCTAGTCTGTTGCCCGTGACCTCCACTCTCAGGCATCCATGGCCCTGAAGACGGCACGAGCCACCACCCTCGTCCACCCAGGGCACCCATTGCCACCGAGGAAAACGAAAAAGAGCTGCCTCGGCAGCCACCTGCTGTGCAAAGAAGAAGCTCTAAGAGCAGAGGGGACGCTTGGGGACACACACCACCCAGAAGCAATGCCTCCCAGGCTCTGTGCACGTCCCAGTGCCAGGACGGAGGTGCAGAGGCTGGTTGCGGTGGGGACACGGGTCCCCTCGACACCTGGGGAGAAGTCCCATAGACCAGCTGATCGGGGCAGATCAAGGAGGAAAGAGTAAGCACCAATTGCCCACGTCGTCACAGGAACACCGTCCTCTTCAGGCCCGAGGGAGGTCCTGTCTCACGGCCTGTGGAGACAGCGTATTGGAAGCCTGACGCTATAGAACCGGGGAGCGTTGTGCAGCGCGGTCAGGCAGCCCAGGGCCTTGGGGCCACGAGAGTCAGCACGCAGCCCTCGCAGCAGCCCTGGCAGAAAACGGAAAGGCACACCTCGGACTCGCTGTGTTTAGGCAATTACAGCCCACCCCTGTGGCCCAGCACCATGCTCCTCCGTCACTCAAGATGGGATGTCGCCCATTCCAAGGTTCTGGGAGAGTCAGGCGCGCTGACTCCTGCCCCGCTGTTTGCCTATCAAAGACAGAAAACTAAACGATCAGCCCCACAGGACCCCTGACCTGCCCAGGGCGGGGAGATCCCGCGGGACGGTCAGGAGCTGAAGCCACAGCGCCAACCAGTGCAGGAAGACGGCCCTCAGCTGGGCATCAGCCCATGGCCAGAGCCCCTTGCTGGTGCCTGGAGCTGACGTCCATCCCAGGGTGGCGGGATGGGGAGGTGGCCCTGTGAGCACTCCACAGGAGGCAGAGCCTAGGGCCAGGCCCCTGTGAAGGAAGACGGCACCACTTGGGGCCTGAGACCCACCGTGGACAGCAACAGCCTCACCAGCCCAGACTACCCGGCCCCTCAGTGTTGACTACTGATGCTGGCCAGGGCCTACGGGAGCAGTCCCCACAGAGCAGATGGGAAGCCCAGGCCGCCCAGCCAACCCCCTGCGCAGCTCACACAAGCTGCCAAGGGCAGAGTCCACAAAGCCCAGGTCTCCAGAGCCAGAGCTGCACCTCGTGGCCTCCTGCCCATGGGGGCCCAGAGCTCGGCACACGGCAGGGGGCTTAGAATCAGGGTGGGAATGTGGAGACGGGCTTGAGAAGAGGAGGGGCTCCTCACAGCTCCTCCCGGAGGGCACCTGTGCTCCGGGGGCCTTCACCCAAGGAGGCTCCGTCTCAGAGTCAGAGGCTGGTGGCCCGAGGGGAGAGCAGCCTCCATTACCATGGCCACCAGCGCCAGCTAACACCAATGTGCCCTCCTCAGAGTGCCAGGCATGCAGGAATGCTTCCCCTGAACCCCCCAACCAGCCGCAGCAGCATGAGGCCAGCCCACACCACCACTGGGGACCAGGATGCGGCCTTTGTCCAGCCCACCCACTGGGCACAGCTCAGGGGGGCAGACCCTCCCTTAAGGGCCTCTCCCTGCAGCGAGTGCCTGCCCAGCCACAGAACTTCCTCCTGCGTTCTGCTCAGACCTGGCTGACTGCAGAGGTGTGCCCACCTGGCCCTGCTCCTGGGCTTGAGGGTCTTGGACTGGACTCTTAAACTCCCGAGGGTCCAGGAGTCTGAAGAGCTCTACCCTAATGGCTTCCTCAGGGGTCCTGCCCATGGATGGACAGCCCTGAATGAGACGACCCCTTCAGTGGCCGCCAGCCATCCGGTGCCAGCCTCGTGCTGGGTGAAGGCACGGTGAGCCAGGGGAGAGCAGCAACATGTGGAGTGGTCCTGGCGGGTCCCGCGGCCGGGCAGCGCAGTCCCTGCTGGCCAGCACCCCCAGGGCGTCCCCTGGTGTACAGGCAGCCCACAGTGGGGGTCGCAGGCCGGGACAGGCCAGAGGGAATGCCAGCAGGATGGCCGCAGACCAGCAGCCCTCCAGGGGCCAGAGTCACTGCCCGGGAAGTGGGGCTGGTCTCCATAGCCACGGCCTCCTTCAGCACAGCCCCAGCTTCCAGAGGAGGAAACGGAGGGAAAGAGCCGCTCAGTGAACCTCCTGGAGCAGAAAACCCTGTTCCTCGTCCCCTCAAACCTCGAGTCTCCTGAGCCACATGGGAGACACAGGGGCAGTCATGGGGCACAGCCCACGGGAGAGACGAGACAGAAAACACACCAACCACAGGACAACCTCGGTTCATGATGACACTAAGAGGAGGAGAAGGAGAAAATCGAGAGTCGCGAGTGGGTGCTGGGTGGAGGGCAGCTGCCTAGATAGTGAGGTCAGGGACAACCTCACTGAGGACGTGTCCTAGAGCAGACTGGAGTGCAGAGGGCCCGCCCGAGCTGAGACAGACAAGGGAAAGAGGAAGAGTCCCAGTAGCTGGCCCAGCAGGTGCAAAGGCCCTGAGGTGGGGTCTTGAGCCCAGAAGGCCACCCCCACAAACAGCCCTGGCAGACACTGAACTCGGCCTCTGGAAGACAGAAGCCAGACCTGGTTCAGTAGAGAAGGGGAAGGACACGGGGGCTCAGATCAGATAAGGAGGACCCCACCTTCCTGCACCATGGTGTCAGGCAGATGAGACTCCAGGGCCCTCTCAGCTTCTGTCCATCAGGACAGCTGTGTGATGTGGTCAGCAGCACGGGGGGCGGGGGGGGGGGGTCAGCACTGAGCTGCATGCTGTGCTGATACAGCTGCACCTCAATGGAGGCTCTAGCAGGGCCTGATTCATCAGCCCGTCCAGGAAGACTGACCATTAAAAAGAATCGATACAGATGGGTGGGAAGATTAAAAGTGTGGCACTTCAATGAGCTTCGACCTCAAGTGCAAATTAATCTCCATGTAGACTGGCCTGGTCAGGCCCCAGGGTGTACAGGGTTAGGGAAGAAATTCCAGACCGAGGTCTTTCTTGAGTCACACGCTGGAGTCAGCAAAGTCCCAATAAATCAGGACCCCAGGCTCAGCCTGCACCTGGAGCCCTGTGGCTGTGTCATTAGAATTGAGACCCTGTGCCAGCACCCTGCACCCGGGGAAGAGCTCTCTTCTCCAGCCCTGACGGGACATGGTGTTGGGCAGCTGGTCAGCATGCTCCACCCACAGCTGTGGTCACGGTGCAGGGTGTGCAGGACCCACGCCACTCCACAGTAGACTGTAGATGGGCACAGCCAGGCTGGTCCTACTGGAAGTGAATGAGCCCACTCAGAGCCCAGGGAGACTGAAGCTGCTTGTGGCCACAAGAGGAGTCAGCTTTAGCCCAAAGAGAGCAGGGAGCAGGAGGATCAGAAGCTGCTGACTCCTGCTTGGTGACATTAAGTTGCTGGATCAAACCGAGCCTGATGCTTCTGATGCTTTCCTTGTCCCTGCACTTTCTGGTGACAGTGCACACTCCCTTTCCATAATTAAGCCATTTATGGTGCATTTTTCTTAATGGAAAATCTTGTAATCAATAGAAATCTGAAACTAAGTCCTGCATTTTGGTCTTCCTTGCAGAACTCCATGGATCCATTAAAGCTCTTTTCAATTCCTAAATCCCTTAATAGCTTTGTCTGCACCCCCAAGGTTTTGAAGAAAAGGAAAAGGGGGAAAACACTGAAGGACACTGAGCGCCTCTCTCGAGCACTGAAGCTATGAAGTGTGCTGCGGGGGGCGCAGGGAGGGGCCCATCTGTTCCTCCTCTCTATTCCCTTCTCGTCCCCCAGGCTTTGCTCTGAGGCGCTTTCCTGGCAGTGATGGGAGTCACACGGGCATGTGTGCCTGGTGGGAGGGACCGCAGGTCCTAAGGCCATGGGACCTTCAACCTCGGAGCTCTGAGCAGAGACCTGGGTGAGGGGATCGCAGTCCTGCAGCTGGAGCGGGGACCTTCAAGGGCATCTCCCAGGAACACAGAACCAGTCCTGCAGTCACACGGGTCCCTCTCAGCGTCACCAGCCATGTCTCCCCATCGGCTCTGGTGGGGGAACTGGGCCCCCCAGAAGGTCACCTGGATGAACCCGTGGCTCAGAGGCACCTTGGCCGGCAGCCCCACCCAACCCCCGGACCAGGGAGCATCATGGTGTGCCCACTACTCCCCCATAGAAAGGGCGCCCAGAACATAAGCGCCAGTCGTCATGGAGCAGGTGCATCGCTAATGGTCATTTCCTTAATTTTACAGATCTTTGTTTTCTGAATTTTCCATAAACATTCAGAGAAAATAAAGTTCCTTGAAGCTGTTGAGAGACGAGTCAAGGGCACGAGTGTGCAGCTCGGAGGCCCGGGCGCCGGCCCCTCCCCCAGGAGCCCTGCGTTCAGAGTCACTGGAAGGACCACCCACCGTGGACACAGTGAGCACTCAGAGTCACCCACAGACCGCAGTCATTGCTTTAGAAAGGGCAAGTCGGTGAGCGCAGAGAAGGAAATGTGAACTACCAACAGGCTCCCAAAACACCAACCAGGGGGCGCTCTCCAGCTGCCTGACAGGGGGTTCAGCCCTGACCCCAAGGGCCATCCATGGCCATCAGGGAGGGATACAGTCTGAGGGGTTTCAATGTTTTCTGGATTTTTTTCTTTTGCTCTTAAAGAATTGCCACATTCAGCTGAACTGTGGAGCCAACCGAGATGCCCTTCAGTGGATGAATGGATAAAGAAAATGTGGTATAGATTCACAATGGAACATTACTCAGCAATCAAAGAGAATAAAATCATGGCATTGGCAGGTACATGGATGGAGTTGGACAAGATAATGCTAAGTGAAGTTAGCCAATCCCCCCCCAAAATGCTGAATGTTTTCTCTGATATAAGGAGGCTGATTCATAGTGGGGTAGGGAGGGGGACAAGGGAGGATTAGACAGAATCTAGATAGGGCGGAGGGGTGGGAGGGATGGGAGGGAAAGGGGGTTAGAAATGATGGTGGAATGTGATGAACATCATTATCCAAAGTGCATGTATAAAGACACAAATGGTGTAAACATACTTTATATACAATCAGAAATATGAAAAACTGTGCTCTATATGTGTAATAAGAATTGTAATGCATTCTGCTGTCATTTATTTTTTTTTAGATCAATAAAAAATAAAAATAAAGAATTGCCACATTGAAGGTATATTTCTGTGTGTCCAATAGAAACCATCTAAAGCCACGCGGGTTTGTAAAGGGATGGAGCAGGCACTGTCCTCCTGCAGCGTCACGAGCCCTGCACCAGGGTGCCGTGCCCGTACTTCTACATCAGTGACACGGTACCGGGGAGTCCAGGATTCCTGAGGACCTTGTAACGCAGAGGGACCATGTGGGCCTGGGTTGAGTGGAGAGCGGAGGTGGGAGGGGAGGAGCTGCTGAACAGGGGCATGTGCCCAGACACCCTCACTCACCAGGGTCTGGTCTTCGCCCCAAAAGCCTCTCTCCTGAGAGAACCAGGACTGGATCTCCCCACACCTGCACCCAGACGCCCTCCCCGGAGGGAGCAGGGCCTGCCCTTCCCCAGGGAGGAGTGCGGCCCCAGGAACCCTCCCCTTGGGCTCCTCCACAGCAGGGCTGGGCGGCACAGAGGACCTGGGCCCCCAGGAGATGATAGGAGCTGGCATCAAGGGACTTCAGAGAAGAGAGGAAGAGATGGGTATGAAGCCTGTGGAAGGCGGAAACTAAACACAAAGATGAACTCAGTGGTCAGGGGAGTGCCCCAGACCAGTCCCCTGAGCCAGTCAGGAACCGCTGTGGGCCTGCAGGCAAGGAGGGGGCTGTGTGCCAGAGCCAGGGGGCAGCTGGAGGAGTCAGGACCAGCTTCTGCCCCGGTGTGCGCCTGCTCTCTGGAGGGCAGCCTGTCCAGCTCCATCTCCAGCTGCACATGGGAGCATCCTCGGCACCGGCCACCAGCTCCAGCCTGAGGTTGTCAGAGGTCCTTCCAACACTTTGTCCACACACAACCCCCACCTGCAGCAGCCCCCAGCTGGGGGCCTTATGCCCTTAGACATGAGCACTGCTCAACCTGTCAATGTCTACACCCCTGGCCACCAAACTCCACCACATGGCCCATCTGGGGCTCTGTGTCCCACCTCCAAGTGCAGTACAAGCTTCCATCCTAGGACCATCTAAATCCTACAGAATCATCTGGAAATCCTGCTTTCAGATACAAACACTGGCCCCCTCCTTGCCCAGGAGAGCAGCAGCTTGCTCTGAGCATCCCCAGATGAGGAACAAGAGAGGGCTGGACTTGTTTTTTTAACTGATGGTTCCATTCTGGGGGCTAAGGGAAGTGACAGGGCAGAGACTCCCCCTTGAAACCAGC
Organism: Callospermophilus lateralis; assembly: GCF_048772815.1. Lineage (NCBI taxonomy): Eukaryota > Metazoa > Chordata > Mammalia > Rodentia > Sciuridae > Callospermophilus > Callospermophilus lateralis. Next base: position 127,659,078 of record NC_135305.1, on the reverse strand, counting down.
AGTTGCTTCCGTAGTTTAAATCAGCCTGTGCCCTAGAAGCAGATGGCCGGGGAGACACGAGCCGCTGACCCAGGAGGAAAGTATCAAAGAGATCTCCAGCAACATGTTCTTGAACAAAAATTTATATGACCTTGATTAAAATTTTATTTTAAATAAACTGCTTTGTAAATGTCATAGGCAGATCTGAGCAGAGACTGACACCCTCGGAGCTGGCTGAGTTCTGCGGGAGGGGCAGACTCCGCCCAGGTGGGGCCTGAGGGTCCTCTGCTCCTGAGGGAGGCCCTTCAATGATGCTTCCGGGGGACCCAGGCACCGTTTGTCCCGCTGAGCTGGGCGCGGTTCAGTTTTACTCTCAGGGAAAGAGGCTAATGAATGGCTCATGGTACTGGGACCCAACTAAGGGCCACATGTCACAGGAGGCATGCAGGAGAGACCACAGCAAGTCACATGGCTGCCCCAGGGGCCCTGAATGCTCAGAAAGACAGGCTGAAGGCTAACTGTTGGCGTGAAAGGCCGGGCTCTGGCAAGACAGATGGCATCGAGGAAGCTGGTCAGCCATGGTCAGGCTCTCCCGAGTCACGCAGAGGAGCACGTGTTAGGTCCTGGGTCCTCACTGCCACCTGACTGCCACCAACGTCCTTACTCTGCTTTGCAGATGAGAAAACCGTGAGCCCTGCTGAGACTGAGTTAACTCAAAGTTGAGGGCAGCAGGTAGAGGGACTGGCTTCAGATCTAGGTGCTGGCAATCAGGCCTTAGAACTACCCACACCACTGTCCTCTCCGTCTCAGAACCAAGGTCCCCAGCAGACAGAAAGGCACCACGGTGGGCCAGGAAATCCACCTGGATGGAACCCGGAAGCGGCTTTTGAGCCGAGTCTTCCTTTGTGTTAGTTTTCCAAAGATCAAGCCCTCTGTGACCGCCTGGACTAAGGCTCCTGAAAGACTAATGTTTATGGATTTAACATTATGGGTTTCACTATGGATTTGTCTGGAATTTGAATGTTTGCAAGATTACTGCGTTCTGCTGCCTGCTGCAGTACAGGGGCTTACCCTAGGGGTGCGGCACCACTGAGCAGCACCCCAGCCCTTTTACTTTTTAATTTTGAGACAGATCCTTGCTAAGTTGCTGAGGCTGACCTCTAAATTGTGGTCCTCCTGCCTCGGCCTCCTAAGCAGCTGGATCACAGGTGTAGCCTCCTCTGTGCCGAGCTTGGATTATTGCACTTTTAAAGGAAGTAGAAGCACCTGCTATACTCCTCACTAAGAGAATGAACAAAGTTCTGTGCCTTCACAGTTTCTATAACTTTTGCAAATCTTTTAAGTGTGAATAGCATGTGTTGGAACTAAGAACATTTTATTTTATAAAATGGAAAAAAAAAAAAAGAGAGAGAGTTCGCCCTTGAGGTCATTTGCTGGTTCTGCGGTTGTGTGCCAATTCATTATTTCCTGCTTTTCCCTGTATTCATTTTCTCCACTCCTGAGTTTCTTGGTCTTATACCTTTTGTGTTGAATATTAAGTCAATTTGTTTTTTAAATATTCTTTTTTAAAAATATATTTTGATTGCAGATGGACTCAATACGTTCACTTGTTTCTTTTTTGTGGTACTGAGGATCGAACCCAGTGCCTCACACCTGTTAGGCAAGTGCTCTACCACTGAGCCCCAGCCCCAGCTCTAAATATTCTTTTCAAAAGAAGAGGATTTCCCCTGAGTGTAGCTCTGGCCCCATCTTAAGCATCATTACACAGCAGGGAACACCAACCTGCAGGACAAGTCAGCCCCCCACTTATTTTTATGAATAAAGCTTTACTGGCACACAGCTGTGCCCACTGGTTTCCCACAGCTGCCTCAGTGGGCTGCCCATGTCCAGCAGTTGCAAAAGAGACCTCAGGGTTGGCAAAGCTGAATGCATTCACCATCGGCCCTTCCAGAAATTTCTCCACCCTCAGTCCCAGGGTCTGTTGCCTGCAGTGTCCAAGCGTCCTTGTGGGTCTGCTTTGCTCTGCCCTCTCACGTTCTGACAACCCGCACTCACTTGTTTTATGAAGCCCAGTGGTCAGGAGCTCTACCACCAGCTTCTCGGTGGCCCATCCTGGTCCCTGCGTCCACTCCTGGATGGCGCTGAGCACCTCGGTGGTGCCACTAGGCATGGTCTCACAGTGGGCCAGGGTCTGCGGGTGCTGACCGCAGGAGCATGTCCAGACGGGGAGACCTCAGTTGACAATCACACAGTAACAACCTGGGGGCTCGCAGAAAGACGGGGTGCTGGGGGGAAGAGGGTAGACACACTCTGGTAGCCAGTTGAGGCCCCTCCAGGGCAGAAAACCCTCTGCAATGTCACCTCCCTCTGGACAGGACCAGGTTCCCTAGCTAGGGAGGACCCTGGAAAGAGTCACCAGGGCCATGAGATAAGACCAATCCCTTCCCTCTAGGAGGAGGGGGATCTGCAGGGACCCGTGGCCTTCAGGGGCTAGATTTGTGCCTACCCTGGGGAGGCCAGTCCCAGCTCCTCAAAGCACCAGACAAAGCCAGACCATTCATGCTCTGGCCACCATAACAAAGTGCCACCAGCTGGGGGCTTCAATGGCAGAAACACGTTGCCTCTCAGGCCTGGAGGCTGGAGGGCCGAGATCAGGGATAGGCAGGGAGGTTATTTCTCAGACTTAGAGTCTGTCGCAAGCCTCTCCAGCGTCCCTGGCATGGACTCTCCCTTGTCACACCATCGTCCCTCTGTGCATGTCTGTGTCCAACTTCCCTTTCTAAAAGGACACAGTCACCTTGGATTAGGGCCACCCACCCTGTGACCTCATCTTAGCTTGTCATCTGCAAAGACCCGATTTCCATCTGAGGCCCCAGTTCTGGGGTAGGAGCTGCAGGGTCCGTTGTGGGGACATAGTAGCCAGGAAATGAGGAAGATTGGCCCTGTGTGCACCAGCAGCCCGAGCCAGAGAGGGACACTCTAGGCCAGGTGAAGCCAGGAGTTCTGGTCCCTAAGCTGAGGGAGTTGGGGACTGAGGACAGAGAGGAATGCTCCTTGTCTGATCAAAGCCGTCACAGGCACCTGGGACTTCCCAAGAGGAAGGTGAAGTCCTGGCTGACAGAGGGCCTGCGGGGCAGCGGGAAGAGCTGACGACGACGCTCTCTCCTGTGTTGTGGCCCTGATGGCGCCAGCTGGCTGTCTAAAAGCCCGCGATTTCCCACCCCTCGTGCTGTAGACACAGCTACCGAGTGTGTTTTTTTGGGAACGTCCCTTTTGAAGGGAACTGATTCTCATGGCTTTAGATACTCCTGTGTTGAGAATATTTGACCTCCAAAAACAGCAGGCCACTGGCCAAGCCACAGTCCACCTGCACATTCGTTCAGGTGCCAAGGGTTTGCTAGCCATGTGACGCTTGATCCCAAGATGCGGAAGGTTTCGCTGTCTTCTCTCTACTCCACCTGACCTTCTCCAAACTTGCCAAGGCTGCGCCAGCCCACGGCAGGTTTCCTAGCTGGAGAGGTCGTCTCTGTAGCAAACAGGAAGCAGGCCCCAGTAGCCAGAGCCAGCCACAGCCTGGGGAGGTCAGCCTGGCCCAGAGGTAGAGTAGCCTGAGCCCGGGGCTGGTCTTCTGATGTCCAGGGCTCCCTGAGTCTCACAGCAACCAATGCAGCATCCTGGGGCCTGCTGGACCCAGAGCTGACATCGCCAGAGACACATCTCTGAGACCAAGGCCCGACTGCTGTGGGCAAGACTCAGATTTTTTTAAGCATCTATGTATTTGCAACCAGAGCAAATGTTCCCCACACTGTGTATTCTGCATTTGGAGAAAACAGCCATTCCAACTATGGAGAAAGGGAGCCGACAGACGACATTTTGATAAAAGGAGACCAGAGGGATCGTATTTCACTGAGTAAATTGACAAAAGGTCAAATAGCTTGATCTCAGCCCCTGATGTGCTTGCTCTGAAAGCTGAACTGCCATTTAAATATTCATGGGCACCCGCTGCCCACAGCCCAGCCCGTCCCTCCAGGTCCACATTGGAGGAAGGCTGGGGCCAGGTAAGGAGCCCTAACTACGCTGCCTTTCCAGCGAGGCTCGGGATTGGGAAGGACTCTGCTTCTGCAAGGAGCCAGCAGCTGAGGAGTCTAGAATCTTGAGAGAAGAGGGGGTCCTCGCCCTCAGGCTTCATGGACCAGGTGCAGGAAGTAAGCGCTCTTCTCTGGCTCTGAACCACATGTCCACACCCTCGCCCAGTGGCCTCTATCCCACCAACACCCAGCACAAGTGCTGCTCCTCCTGGGAAGACGGCAGACCTGCACCCAGCAGGGCAGGAAGGCTGGGGGAAGGAGCAGGACCAGTCCACCTAGTGCAGGCCAGAGAAGTACAAGGCCAGCTGCAGGCATCACCTCAAATTGTCTAGTGGCCACCTGAAGAAAAGTTAACAGCAACACAAAATTAACTTCAACAATATGTGAGATGTAACTCAACATCTCCAAATACTATCATTTCAACCCAGAACCAGTATAAAGTCACTAATGCCATTGCACCTTCTTTGTCCTCTGAGTCTTCAAACACCAGGGCACGTCTCATAACCATGCCTGTCTGGAGCGCCACCTCTCCAGGCTCACGCCGCGGGAGCGTTGTGCCCACACCTGAGGGTTCCTAGTGAGGCACTCATGTCTCTACACCACAGGGACTTGTGGTCTCCATGGCAGTGGACACAGGTGTGGGCCACCTCACCTCCAGGTCCAAAGGCAGAACCTGCAGGCTCACCAGGGCTGTCTGTAGGGAGGGCGGCCTTGCTGTGCTCACCATGCCCCAGTCAGCCCTTTCCACAGGCAGGGCCTGTCTCCCGACTCAGCGTTTAAGGCAAAGATGCCAAGAGCCCACGTGAGACTGTGCGCACCTTCGACGTCAGACCCACGTCCAGATGCGCTGCACCCCACCACTTAGGAGCCTCGGGGTTTGGGGAATCTTGAGGCATTTCAGAGCCTGGATTTTCCTGTCTGAACATGGGGTGGGAGCAGTGCAGGGGGCTACGGCTCAGTCCCTTTTCCAGCCACCTCATCTCCCCTCCAGGCAAAGACACCCAACCTCCCTGGGGATTGAACGATGGCTCCCCTGAGTGAGTGCCCTGGCACTAGGGGTCAATCAGGTGACCAGTCCTTTGCCATCGGTGCCTCTCATTCTCTTGGTGCAGTGATGGTTCAGGGCTGAGCAGGAGAGCTAAGCTGACCCAACCACAGCGAGCCCAGGTCAGCACTGGAAGGGCTGCCCCAGGAGCCACAGCCGGAGGTGTGAGCATATCACTGAGGACAGGGATCAGGGATCCGTGCTTGGTGCTTGAGCTCCCAGACCCAACGCTGAAGGCCACGGCTATCTATATGACCCCCTCTGTACAAACTAGACCACCGTGCCGGCCACTGGAAAGGCCCACGACCTCCTAAATGTCCCGGCAGGCTCAGAGTAGGCTACGGAAAGAAGTCACACATCTACACCCGTGACCCTCTCAGCGTGCCGCAACGGGAAGGTCAGTCCCATAGCCAGTCAGTTCCCCTGATGCACAAGCACAGCTGGGCTGGATTCCCTCCATCAGTGACATCTGGATGAGTCACAGCTGACCCGAGGCCCACCTGCGGCACAGGGGACACTCATCAATATGCACTTCTGACCCCGTTGGCACTATGGAGATGACAACCCTAGAGCGCTGAGCCTAGGCTGAGCCCGCTCTCCTCCATACTCCTTCTGTGAGCAAGTGTCACATGGAAGAGGCTCGTCAGTGCTCGGAGCCTGTAGTGCAGGACTGCAGTGGCACAGTCCCACCTGCTGGGAGGGCCAGGCAGGCTCTGCAGGGTCCCGCCCCACCACGTCACACATGGACTGTGATCTCCTTTTCCCTGGGCGCTCCTTCCCGTGTGTGCCCGCGCTCACTCACCGTGAGATCTGGATTCTCTCCTGGACAACCTCCAAGGAACCTCTAAGCTCCACCTAGAACCAGCCAGTAGGTGACCTGGCCAACAGACCCCTGGGAGAGACCAGACTGAAGCATCCCCCTCCCGTGAAGGGCACACAGGGAGCGTGCACATCTGAACCCCGCCTCGCCTGCGTGGCCAGGCTCCCCGCTGACACCTCCCAGAGCAGAGGATGGCAACACTGGCCGAAAGTGAGGCCACCTGGGAAGAACTTAAAAATATGGACACGCAAGCTCTTCTGCAGTCCAATTAATTAGAACTTCAGGGTAGGGAAAAACATGGATATTTTTAGACCATACCAGGTGGCTCCCATGTGCAACCAAGTTTGGAACCACCAGCCAAAGCCAGCGCGTTCTGGGAGTAGGAGGGAAAGGGAAGGTTATTTGCACCAGGCGTCAAGAGGATGAGGGAGGGAGGGCAGGTTGCCCTGCTCCTCCTGTTGGCCAAGCCCAGGACAAAGAGAAGCTCTGCCACGTGGCCCTGTTGGCAGCAGTCTGGCCTGTGGTGGTCACTGATCCACAGCCTGGAAAAACCAAACTGCAGCTCTGGCCGGGGAGGCTCTGCAGACAAGCCCCTAGTCCCCTCTTCCCATGGGGACCCAGGAGCACAACCAGGACAGTGGAGGCCTGGCTTGTGCAGGAAGCCAAGGGTCAGGTGCATGAAGGGACAACACAAAGAAAGGAACAATTCATGAAAAAGAGACGCTTCATAAAAAAAGATGTAAAAATACCCCTGAGGATATGAAAAGATATTCAACATTACCCATAATAAGATCAATGCAAATCAGAACTGAGACCCTCTCAAAGTGGCAAGAATCACCAAGCACAGAGCATGCTGAGGCAGGTCCTCCCAACGGCCGTGAGCTTTCTGCAGGCTCAGCCAACAAACTGCCCCGGCAACCCCACCGCTAGGAACTTACCCTCAAAACAACACAAAAATCATCTTCTGATACAAAAATGCACATGCATAAGGCTATTCCATGCCTACTTGTCAATAATTGCAAAATACCAGCAGCATCCTTAACATCACTACCCCCAAAGAGTGGTTGAACAGAGCACAGACCCTGCAGCACCATGGGAAGGGGGTCCCTGTGAACTACGGGGAGGAGCTGGGTATGGAGTGTGGGCTGGGGGCTTCTTTAATCTATTTTCAATTGACCAAAATTATGTCTTTATTTATTGTGCACAACACGTTTGAAATTTGTGCACACTGTGGCTAAGGCAAACTAATTAACATACACACTGCCTCACAGACTTCTGCACTGAGAACACCCGAAAGCTACTCAGTAATTTTCAAGGATACAATATATCGCTGGCTGCAGCCACCAGCTTACACAATCAATCCCTTGGCCTTCTTCCTCCCCCGTCTGACCAAACACAGTATATTGTCAAACAAACAAACAAAAAAGTACAAAACGCTATTTAGAGGATGTAATTTTATGGTCAAAAAAAAATAAGGGAAAGTAAAGTTCACACTCTTCGCACATAAAGAGCTCTGGCTCGATAAAGCCCAAAGTGAATGAGATGGGTTACCTACAGATGGTGGAGAGGGACGAGGTGGAAAGGACAGCTGGTGGAAAAGGCAGGAGGGCACAAGGGGTGGGGAGAGATGACATTTCCCTAGAATCATGTCTAAATTGCTTTAGTTATCTATTCCTGGGGGAAAAAAAAAAAAAAAAAAAAAAAATATATATATATATATATATATATATATATATATATATATATATCTCCCCCAAAATTAAGCGGCCTGAAACAGTAAACCTTTATCTCAGATGGTTTCTGGGGATCAGGAGCAGCTCAGGGGAGGTCCTCATCTGGGTCCCTCTTGAGGCTGCCATCCCGGGGGTGCTCAGGGTCACCACTGGTGGGCTATCTGTACCTCTGCTCCTGACTGGCTCTCTCTGGACTAAGTGCTCGGAGCCTGAGCAGATCCCCAAAGAGACTGTGTCTTCCTCAGTCTCTTTATGACCTGACCCAGGAAACAGCAGATTCCTCCTCTACCAAGTGCGGCAGTCGTAGGAACCAATCTGGAAGAATGTGAAACAGGGCTCAGAGGTGCCCTTGGTTGAGTTCCTGGGCATGAGGCCTTGGGGGTCCTCTGGGGGCTGGTACCACCCTCTCAGGAGGAGGAAAACCAACAGGAGGGGAAAGGTACCTGCCAGGCTGAGCTTCAAGTGGACATATGACCACTTTGGGGCTGCAGGGGCTTCCAAGGGACCTAGGAGAGCAGTAGGATGATGTGCCCTGAGGCTAAAGGCCAGGGGGGACAATCAGAGCCCCAGGAGGTGGGGCTCTCATCTAACATGGGCGTGCATGTGTGAAATGGATCCGGGTCTCACTGCCAGAGGGGTGGGGGGGGTAGGAATATGAGAGAGGAGGGGCTAAGAGGACACAGAGGAACCAGCTCGCAGGAGCTCCCTCTGCCTCAGGAGCTCAGCATTAGATAAATAATGGCAGATATCTCTCCAGAGCGAGAATCCACCAGTCCAGACCTGGTCACAGACAGAGATGCCTAGTGGGATCACTGACTCATGGGAAGGAGGAAGGAGAAAAACCACTGGTCAGCAGCTCAGTCCCAGTGGAACCCACAGCTGGAGGAGGAACAGGTGCCGACAGGTCGACGACAAGTTTCTTCATAATTACAGAGGGACCTGGTGGCTTTACAGGGGAGCAACTATGAACAGCACCCCAACCAGCTGAACAGTCAGCAGCCTGGGCAGCGTGGCAGTGAGACCACCTAGAGGTAACTGGTCTCCCTGCCGACTTGTTCTTGGGTGTACTCGGGGTGTGGTGGACCTGACTTCAGGGTGGGATAGCGCCATGGGCTCCCAATCCCCACCTCACCCAGGAGTTTGAGATGCAGAGGTCAGTGAGGGCCACCCCACCCAGAAGGTGCCTTTCAGCGTCAGTCAGCCTTGCAGGGTGCTGAGATGACTCCCCAGGCCTCAACCCCTCGCTTCACATGCCCTGTTCCAACTTGAAGGAAATTTCCACAGATGGAGACGGAAATAAATATGTGCTCGTGGCCAAATCTGATCCTCACTACGACTCATTAAATCAATTAAGTCACTCCTTGGCAGGATTATTTATGGAAATAAGAAATCGCTTTCCATCAGCAAGTCTGAGGCTGGCTAAATGTCTTCAGCTCGGTGGGGCGAGTGGTGCGCATGCCCACGTCGCTCAGAGGAGGCCAGCCTCATCCACCCACCATGCCTTCAGCATTCTGAGCCTTTTTAACCCTTGCAGCTTCAGACCCACAGCGCCTCCTGCAGGCGGACGGAAGCACTCGAGACCCTGGCTGGCCCATGGTGCCCGCTAAGCGAGAGCCACAACTCCAGACAGACTGGGAAACAACACCAGGGCCCAGGAGCACTGCAGCCAGCGCTGGCAGGCAGCTGGCCAGGATGGCCACGCCACGGGGTGCTGTGGAAAACCAAAGCAGGGGCTCCGCCATGAGGGTGGAAACTGTGGCGCTGCCAAAGCTGGTGATTTCTTTCTTTTTCCCCAAGAAATCTGGCATAGTACAGGACCTCCCTGGGCTCTGGGTTCTTAACGTTGAGAACCAACTCAAAACTGAAAGCACAGCACCTTCACATGCCTCATCAAGACACTGGGGCCACACTATGACCCCCAAGCCCTCCTCTTCCACACACCCCCATTCCTTAGAGGCCATTTCCAGTTCTTCTCTCTGCACACTGAGGGTTTGTGCTGCTTTCAGGAACAAAGGAAGCCCCCAAGAATTAGGACCATATATCAGAAAGGGACTTGAGGCTCTCAAGGGAACAGCTTCTGCCCCTGACTTGGCTAAGTTGTTAGAACGTCCACGGAACTGCCCCTGGCCCAGGGACAGGACCTGTTATGGTGGAGGAAGAGGCCCTCAGCTGCCCCCACCCGGGTCTGGACCTGGGCTCCACCCTCCTCTCCAGTCCCACATCTAGGGCTGGCTGCAGACGCCCACCCCATGCCACCCATCAGGAAAGAGCCACTTGGTAGAACCAGGAATGATCGACTAGCACCCACAGCCAGATGGCCAGCTGGAGTCAGGGCTTCTGCCACGGAGCACCTTGAACCCAGTGGTGGGAGGTCTGCAGAACAGGAGTGCTAAGCTAAGGCCACCACATTGGACCCGGGATGCCACTGGGATCCCAGGTCGCTGCCCTGAGTCTGTCTGGAGGACCAGTCCACCAAGGGACAGGAAACCTGCAGCACATCCACCCACAGGGGTCCCTCCTGCTGGGAAGACGCCTTTTTCAAATCCATGTTTTGTTTTTACCTCTCACTTTTTAAAATGTGGGTTTCTATGGGAGAACTCATCCGTGGTGTAGGAGGTCAGGCAGTGGTGGACCCTGAGGGAGGAGGTTCCCAAGGCCTCAAGACATCCTGCCCCTGACCCGGACAGTGCAGAGGACACAGGAGGGTAAGGCTTCCTCGGCTGCAGGCCGCAATGTACGCCTCCCCTGGGCCCGGGGCACCTTAAGCCTAAATGTTGTACACAGACACGCGCCTCCCCCAGGCCCACGCCTCCCCCAGGCCCACAGCTCCCCAGGACCATGTCTCCCCAGGCCCATGGCTCCCCAGGCCCATGGCTCCCGCAGGCCCACGGCTCCCCCAGATCCATGTCTCCCCCAGACCCACATCTCCTGAAAAGGCACTCCGGATGGCTTTCAAGACAAGCCACGTGAAGTGACTTCCCTCTGGCCATCAGCCCCATCAGGCCAGTGTGGCCACGTGAGAACCACGCCTGGTAGGAGAGGAGCCCGAGCGGGTCAACACCTCCAGCACTACACCGGTCCCACAGCCCCGACGCCTCTGGGTTCCGGGAGGGTTTCTCCCCAGCAGCAGCCTGGAAGCCCCCCAGGCAGGAGCAACGGTTAACCTCGGCTCTATCTCCGTGTTTTACCCATGTTTCTAGATTTTTCTCACGTCAATCTCACACTTCATATTACCCAGCCAAGTTTAAGCAAAGCTTTCGGGTTAACTGAAGGTCACGTGAGTTAATTACCAGCTGAGTAATTAACTCACACATCCCCTGCGCTGCATCCCACAGACGCACACGTGGCAAAGATGGGTCTCCATGTCCCGTCAGCGTGGGTTCAGCGACGTCCTGTGCTGCTGCTGCCAGCCGGGGGCTGCTCACAGAGCAGGGCCAGCCATGGTCAAAGGGCAGCCCTTTCCCCAGGGATGCAAAGCGCCAAACGGTTTGTCAAATCCACATATTTTCATAAGTAAATCAGGACCTTTTAAGAAACTGATGGCCCCACTGATTTGCATAATCAATGCATTAGGGTTTCTTAATTTAATTCATCTTTAAGATGTGGTCCAAGGAGGTTGAATATTGTACCCCCCTTCCAAAAAAACCCACATGACATTATCTGGAGATGATTCGCAGGTGTAATCATCGTGGCAAGGATGGAGAAGAGCACCCTGGACTTGGGTGGGCCTCAATCTGGAGGAGTCCCTGTAGGAGACAGAAAAGGAAGCAAGGAGGCAGCAGGAGAGGCCGCAGGAGGAGGGAGGTGGTCTTAGAGGCCGCGGTCTTAGAGCCCAAGGACCACCAAGCATGAGGGACATAGGGGGTCCTCCCAGGCCTCCAGGGGAGCTCACCCACTGCTCCTGGGCTCCACAAACGGCCTCCAGAACTGTAATGGGAAGAGCCTCTGCCATTGAAGCCACAGGGCGGGGATCTCGAGTCACCGGGGTCCTGCAGCCGTCCTCTCTAGACTCCCCCGTCTGAACTGCCTGGACAGCACCAGGGGCTGGCCCTCACTTTCATCCACACAGCTGGCTTCCTGCCAGGGAGGTTCTGGACGTCACTCAGGGCCCGGGAGGAGCCTGCAGAGGAAGCCACTCTACACCAGGGCTCTGTCCACCCAAGCTGCAGACCGCCCACCACAGCTCAGCCGAGGAACCCTGGGCCCATCCAGCCACTCCACACATGGCCTCTCGGCTCGCAAGTCCTATGAAGAGGGAAACCCGCCTGACCTGGCCCTTGACAGCCTGGAGGTAATGGCCAGAGCACCCCGGGGCTGCCGTGGGCCTGCACCTTGTAAGAACCCTTTCCAACCATTCCCTCACAGTGCCTGGTTTACCTGCCGTGTCAGACAAGCAGGCGAGAACATCCCTCAGAAAGTGAGTACACAGCCCCCTGTCCCCCCTGGCCAGCGCCGGAACCCCAGGGAGGGCTGCATGGCAGAGACCATGGGGCCATGGCCTCTCCCGACAGCCACGAGATAGAAATCCAGACCTGGACCTGAGGGCAGAGTCCCCGTGCCCTGGGGACCTGAGGTGTGGACATAAGGCTGAGGACCAACATGAATCTGAGTCACTGCTGAGATCAGCGGACATCGCTGTGCCAGAGAGCACGTCTGCCAAGACCCGGAGTCTGTGATGAAGCAAACAGCGCCCAGCGCTGGCCCTGGGCCCAGTGCACAGGCCAGGGCATTTAGCACACCACACGCGGTCAGCAGGGGAGGCTGGAACGTGGGGCAGAGCCACGGCTAGCAGTGCCACCGAGAAGCCTATGTCACCACGGCCCGCTGTCTGGACAATACCACGGGGCCCCAGAACCAGGGCCAGGAATCCAAATGGCCACAGTGCCCGATGAGGAGGACAGGGTGCACCGAGCAGGGCAAGGAGAGGAGGGGGCAGGCAGCCTGGCGACGGGCAGGCTGCGGGAGCCGTGGACGGGAGGTCCGCACGCTGGTCTGGGCCTGAAGCTCTGAGCAGTGCGGGCTGAAGACCGGCCACCGAGACCCAGGAGGCAGCTCAGCTGACCCTTCCCTTTTAAAACTGGACGTGTCATGACGGCTGTTGGCAGTTAGGACGCCAACATGGCGGCAGTCTCTGCCGTGGGGCCTAATGAGGGCAGCTGGTGTGGCCAGCTGGTGGGCGCACCTCCGTCCTGCACGTTCACAAATGGCAATTCCTTTTCCAAAACTCCCAGGTGACCGGACGTTGATCAAAGTGACATATAAATAAGCCCCACTTTCAAAGTAGAAGCCACTCAGAACCGCACAGAGGGACGAGCACACGGCTCTCGACGGAGGGACATCTCTCACCAGAGTGCACATGGCCCACGTTCCTCCCCGCACGGGAGGCCAGGGGGCCGACCCTAGGAAGGCACGGGGACTGCTGTGTTAGCGCCTTGGTTCAGACACTTGCTGGACATCTCGCTTCAGCCCGAGCCCCGGGAAAGACCTCCACGGCCTGCTGAGCGCCAGCAACGAGCTCCCCAACAGGCACCCACAATGGGATTAAGGGAGCACACGGCCTCAGGAGGTGACGTCTCTGCTAGGAGACCCAGGGGACTGACCCCAAAGACCCAGACTCCTTGATGGATAGGCCAGGTGGGCTTCCTGAGCCCCTGCAGCTGTGGAAAGGGGGCGTCACCTGGGGACCTCACCATCCTGTGGGTCATGCGTACCCCTCAGCTTCCTGAGCTGTCCCCAAGGTGCCTCTCCAGCCATCATGTCGGGCTCTGCACAGCCCTGCAGGACTGGACCTTCCACCTGGACCACAGGCTCCTTCCTGGTGGCCTCTCACCCCTCACCTCTTCTCTCCCTTCCAGACTCCTGGCCTCCTGGCCTTCTGAGCTGGCTCAGGCCCCAGAGAGAAGCTGGAATGTTCTGGAAAGCTCTGGGACTCTCCCGCTCTCTGCTCGGCTACGCCTTTCCGCTGCCCTGTTTGCTCAGACCCCGCTGAGGCCGGCCTCACACCAGGAGCACTCTGCTCCTGTCCTGGAGGAGGCCTGCTCGGCCACCAAGGTGATGATGATCTGTATTCATGCTCTCAAGATGGCTGCTGGCCTGCCAGCAGTGTCTTCATTCCAGGTGGGACCTGGGGAAAAGGTACCCGGTGAAGGGCAGGACAAGATGAGTGACAGCTATCTTGGGGATGCCACTTGGTGACTGCTTACATTTCACTGGTCACATGCCATTCCAGTCTGCACCAGGTGCTGGGACTTGTATCTGCCTAGTGGGGACACTACCGCCCACAGGTGTTCTCTGAGAAGTGCAGGAGGACGTGGGGTAAGCTGAGGGCCACGGGAGGACGTGCCTGGTCAGGGCGCAGCCTTCATGCTGAGTCCTGCAGGATATGATGATGAGATAGTGGCTCTAGTACACACAGGTGCCACTCCGCCCCTCCAGCTCATTGAAGGACCGTGTTGAGACCTCAATGGTGCTGTCCGTGGCCCATGGGGTTCCCTTCTGGGAATTGGGGCAGGGAGCCTGGGAGGCTTTTAATTAAAATATAATGAGTAAGCGGGAGCAGAGACCCAAGGTGCCCCTCACTCTTCCTCGGCTCTGTTATGAGGCTCTGCAGGAACCGCCACAGGAAGAGAGACCCGTGGGATCACGGGGTCACCAGAAGTAGGCCTGACTGCCCCGTGATTGAGGGCAGCAGCCCACGAGGAAGCTCTGTGATGCCTGCATCTGAGGTCGTCATGCTGCAAAAGCCCGAAACCTTATCTTTCTTGAGGACAACGCTGAGTGATCCATGCAGGGCACTCCCCTGGGGTCTATGAGCCGGGAGGGGTGGTAAACACCCACCTGTCCCAGGCACAGACCCTGAGCTGGAGCCCTCCAGGAGAGCACCCTCAGGAGCGGCCTGCTGACGGCCAGGGCCCTAACGAGGACACGACCCAGGGCCGACCTGCTGTGTGCTCCTGGGGCCTCCCAGCCCCACCTACACCCACCCTGGCTCCCAGCCACCAGCCCAGGCCTCTCACCCAGCTGTGCCCCCCTCGCTCAGCTCCACCCAGAAGACAGGGAAGTCACCTGTGAAGGGATGTCTGCCTGGCTGCTCTCCTGCTTGGCCAATATCAGCTGCCCAGGGGCTGGGGGTGCAGCCCGCGTCCTCCTGTTGTGGTGACCTGACACAGGAGGGAAGGAGGGGGACAGAGTCCTGGTTGGGAGGAGGAGGCCAAACCCTGCGTACGAGGACTGGAGTCCTAACGAGCCTCAGGAGCGCTGGAGCCGGGACTGGATGGGGCAGGGCAGGGCAGGGTGGGGGGTGTGGAGCTGACCTGCAGGGACTTGCCCTCCTGCCCAGCCTTCTGCCCTGGGGAGCCTCCCGTGAGGATGCAGGAGCAAGCTGGACAGGAACACCTGTGCCTGTGGTGGCCAAGGACCCACATCCTGGGTCCAGGCGCGGCCTCCCTCCTGAGAGCTGCAAAGGACAGCAAGAGTGACCGGCCTTGTCTAGCTACAGCCCCATTTCCTGTTTCGCTCATGCCCTTGGCCCCAGGGCCCCTCCGCAGGGTGGGGCTTGGTCTCCTCTTCAAGTTTCCCACAGGTTCCTCTTCTCCAATGGCCACGTCCCTCCTGTTGCTGTCCATCCCCCAACAGAGGTGCTTGGCCTGGGGCCCATGGGCTGGGACCTACGAGGGTCACAAGGGATGGGCAGCTTCAGTGCTGAGTGTCCAGGGGCTGCTGGAGCATCTCAGGGGCATCTCAGGTAGAGGGAGCCCTGAGGGAGGGCAGGAGGGCAGCGGGCAGCACCCAGCGTTGCTCTGTGCTTGTCCTGCCCTGAGAACTCTTGTCCCACAAAGCGTCCTGGATGGCCACACAGGTTTGGCTGTGGTTCTGGGGACTTAGGGGGTAAATCCAAGCCACGGGGTGAGGCCAGCTTCCCTGAGAAGGCAGCTCATGGACAGAGACCAAGAGGATATGAGGCTGGCGGCCAAGAGAGAGGGGAGAGTGGCGGAGGAGCAGGCTAGGAAAGGCCAAGAGAGACGTCCCAGCAGAGGGGACAGCAGAGCTAGGCCAGGCGGTGAGGGAGCAGGCGCTGGCTACCTGGGGTGGAAGGTTCCAGGCAGAGGGAAGCCCAGCCCCACAGGAGGCACGTGCTGCAGGAGGAGCAGTGGTCAGCTGGGTTCTCCAGCCTGGACCCTCACTTGGCCAGGAGCCCATATGGTGGACTTATTGGAGTAACCCCTGGTCTTGTCACAGTGGCAGAACCTGTCTCCACACTGACTGACATGCTCCTCCTTGCCCACAGGACAGGTGGCCCACCTTCTCCGCACCCTAAAAGGCCAGGCGCTAGCCCCATCAATACTGCCCGAGCCACGGAAGTCCAGTGTGTGCAATTTCCAGAAGATGCTAGGCAAGCAGATTTGGTACCAAGATACCCGACTGCCATTGGCAGCTGATTTAACAAGTTTTGTCTTAATCTATGTGAGTCGAACAAAACGGAGGGGGCATCTGCAACCTTGGGGGAACCAGAGGCCCACCCCAACCACCCAACTGCAGGAAGTAAGATGGCACCCTCCTGGGTCAGGGTGGGTCTGAAGTCCCTGGGAGATGGGAAGGACACGAAGAAACAGCAGCCTGGGGAAGGCGGAGGCAGAGCCCAGGGGGTTGCCCCAAGGTGAGGGCCACGGCCCTTGGCGCTGCAGGGACAGCAGACCCTTCCTGAAGCCCCGAGAACAGTGCCCACCAACCCTGGCGCGGCTCCGGGCAGTGCACCCCTGTTGCCTTATGACGCCTGGTTTGTCATAAGCTAGTTCAGCAGCCCAGGCCACCCACTCAGCCCTCACACACACCAAGCATCCTGTCACTCAACAGGCACTTCGTGAGCACCTACTGTGTGCACACAGGTGTGCATCATAGAAGGTGGACCGTCCTCACACACTGGCTCCACCACCGACCAGAGGGTCAGGGTCTCCAGGAACCATGACATGGGAGAGCTGCTCAGGGGCCACCTGCGTCCTGCAGGATGGAGCCCTGAGGCCGAGCAGGTTCAGCCTGCAGAAAGGACCCTCCAAACTCAGCCCAGAGAGTAAAAGGTGAGCAACAGGCGTCCTGGAGGCAGGGGGGATTGGCCATGGTATCCCGCTGTAGCCCCCACATGCAGGCAGACTCTGGCCTTGCCCTGGGCATGGCTGCTGGGGCACAGGACAGCGGGCACAGGGCCTGGCAACACCCGCCTCATCCCTGTGCCTGGCTGCCCTGCCCTTCTGCGGAAGCCAGGCCAGGACAGCGGGGAGGGCAGCAGGCAGCTTCCCCAGCTCTGGCCATGGGGAGCCAAGGGACAGCCACAGGCCTGCACTTAGGTGTGTGCACCCGCCAGGGCGCGTCCCGGCCGCCACAGCCCGCAAGGAGGACAGTGGCAGGGCTACCCCACCCCAGGCAGCGGCACACGAGTCACCCCTACCTGGCAGCATGGGCCACCGCAGAATTTCATCTTTTTCTTCCAGATCTTTGGGTCAAAAACCAGCACAGCCCCTCAGCCACGGGCCTAGAGCTCCTTGGGCCACACAGCTCTTGCCTGCCGGCCTCCTCCAAGTGGGAGACACCTGGGCAGGTACTGCCCACGCCACCCTGCTCAGCCCAGGTGCGGCCACACCCTGCTCGTGGCAGTGGGGGGGGGGGGGGCAAGAGCACCAGGGAAGGCTCACAGGCCCTGCCCCCCCACACCATCCACCGAGACGGCCTCTACCAGCCAGGAGCGCTGGACCTCCTGAGAGGGCGGGCGCGGCTATCTGCCTTAGAGCAGGAGAAGCATACAAGCTGCCCACAGCTCAGCCTTCACTGTGGCCGTCACCACCACCAGCCAGGTGACTGAAGGAGAACTGCACAGGCAGGAGGGGACAAGGGACAGAGGACGTACACCCTGCCTCCCTCCGCTGCTGCTCAGGGCTTCATGCGGAAGGCTCTGGAGTCAGCGTCCATGCTGGAGCCTCGGCCCCCTTCCCTGTGCTCAGTTTAACCACAGACCTCAGGCGGGTTGGTGAGTGACAGGGCTGACCTGCCGGTCCTGGAGGCCAGCACTGGAGGAGCTGGTCAGGCCCTGCCCAGGTCGATGGCGGCCCCTCTGCTCTCCTGGGCCTGGTCGGTGAGGCTGTGGCTATAAATTCATTTCAGTAAAATGCCGCTGCTCTCCTGATGCCCCCAGAAGACTAGAAATGGATTTTCCCAGGGAGGCCTTCTGGTCACTGGGTCACCTCAGTGGGCCACAGCGGTTACCATTGGTGTATCCAGAACCGTGGGGCAGCGATTAACCAAGAAAGGCACGCGCCTGATGAGGCCCGGCTTCCTCCGGCCGCTCCCCTCTCTGCCCAGCACATTCCCGGGTCACTGCACTTAAAACACAACCGACCCAAGAATCTTTAATTCACTAATACGAAAATTACTGCCTGATGCTGACGCTTGAAAATCAGCTTGTTCTAGAATTCAGGTGGGAAAAGCTTTTGTGAAAGCCCATCAGTCTGTGACAGCGTGCAGTGGACGCTCTGCTCGCCGTCCAGCAAGCCCAACCCCCGCCCCGGGTGGCCCTGCCAACCCACTCAGGTCTAGGGGCCTGGCTCTGGCAGAGCGGCCAGGTCCTCCTAATCGGATCAGACGGAGCCTTTTCCCTCACGTGACTGCCCGGCCCAGCCCTGATTAGCGTCACACACTGGCCCAGCCGCCCCGGGCTCAGTGACTTCTCCTCACTTGGAGTAAGAGCGAGAGTCTGATGCCAGGCTGAGTTGCAATGGAGTTTTCTAGGGGAGAAGAATAGGGTTCAGGGCTGGGTCCTGGGGAGATGCAGAGAGAGGCCGAGACAGCCCAGCCTTCAGCAGTGTAGGGAAACAGCCAACCCATGAGCCCCCAGGAGGCTGTCCTCAAAGGCCCCTCTGCGTCCCCAGTGCCAGATCCCCCTTCTGTCTAACTCAGCATATTCGGAAGCCTGGGTTTCTCTGGAAGCAGGTGGACAGGTGCAGGGTCCAGCCCGCTCCTGCTAACCACTGACCCCTCCCCGCGGGCACTTTCCAGAGTCAGGTTCCCAAGCTCTTAGGCAGGCGGTTTCTGAGTCTGGAAGTCATCCTGTTTCAGAGAGTTTCCCTCTCTCCCACCACTGACTCTGGGGATCAGTTTCCCCCAGCGGGGTGGGAATACATTCACAGTAGCCTGGGGAGCAAGGCACTGCCGTGTTGGAGAGCCCCAAATTCCAGGCTCCGCCAGCCGGGTTCAAATCCCAGTTTTGCTGTTTCCTAGCTGTGTGTTCTCTGGCTAATTACTCAGCCTCTCTGTGCCTGTTTCAGTGTGGGCAGCAGTTGTAGCCCCTTGGGTCAGTGTTCTCAGGCTGCTGGAACAATCTAGAACGAGGGGGGCGGCTTAAACAACAGGCCATAGTCTCTCACAGTTCAGGAGCCAGAAGGCTTGAAGTCAAGCTGTGGGCAGGACCAGGCCTCCTCCAGGGCTCCCGAGGAGGACTCTGCCTCCTCCTGGCTGGTGGCCACATCCCTACCTCTGCTTTCATGGTCACTTGGCCACCTTGTCTGGGTCTTTTCCCCGTGCGCCTGTCTCAAAGCCTCCTCTGCCTCACTCTGTACCAGAGGCCACCTGAGCAGTTTCTGAGGGCTTGAGGCCAGCCGGCCAGGCGCCCTCCCAGGGGTCAGGAGGCCCCCCTGGGCCACTGTGTGGCGCACAGGCCTATGTCTATGGCAGCTCTGAAGACCCAGGGCCTGACCAGGACTGCAGAGGCTGTGTCTGCGAGGCCCTGGGGAGTGCTGAGCCTGGCCTGGCTGCTGTGCCAGCTACCCCCGCTGTCACCTTTGGGTGGCCTCAGGAACCCTGGTCAGTGTAGATGCTGCCTCTGCCTCTCCTCCAGGAGGGGCCGGGGTGGCTCGAGGGCTCCTGTGTCCCACCTCCCTCTTGGCTGCACGGTGCCTGGGCAGGGGCTGCGGTGATGGCCACGCTGCCCATGGCCGCTGTGTCCGTGAGGACACACAGTTTTCATGTGGCAATCATGTAGCTTTGACCCACACACTGTCTTTGAAAAGGACCCTGGTGACTAAAGAGACCCAGGGCAGCAGGGCACAGGCAGGGACGGTGGCAGCACAGGGCCATGGCACAGGCCCTGCCAAAGCATGGGCAGCTGCTGGACACAGAGAGTCACGCAAGGCCGCCTGGGCCTGCGGGGGCCTTTCCAGAACCCAAGGACGCAGCTGTCCACCTCCCCATGCTCCTGTCCCTTCCTGCTGCCTGAGCGCCCCGGAACTGGGAGGAGCCACCCGGCTGCAGAAACGCACCAGGTGAGGGGCCACCAGGGAAGGGCCTCAGGCCAGGCTGAGACGGGGCCCTTCAGCCTGCCTCCACCAGGGACAAGCAAACACGAGGGTCACTCGCACCCGGGTCTCCCTCCACCCTGGGCCAGCTCGCTGGGCGCACACGTCAGACGCCTGGTTCTCAGGGAAGGAAGGTAAATAAGCCACAGCGGCATCTACAGAGAATCTGGGGCACTCGGCCCAGGAGGACAGGCGCAGACCAGCCCAGGGACCGACGGCGCTCTGGCTTTGCCTGCAGCTCCAGCTGCCCGTCCAGAGCCCTCGGATTTGGGCCTCCAGGGTCCCTCGGCCTGTGAACAGGGCCCAGCAATGAGAAAAGAGGGAGCTGGGCCTTACCGACCCCCCAGGCGGCCCCTGAAGATGATGTGCTGCAAAGACGTGACACGGTGGCCTTCAAGGAGGGAGACAGGCACGGGCCAGCTGCACGATGCTGAGTGAGGGGGCTGCGCTGGGCGGCCCAGAGCCGAGGGCACCCACCACCTGGGAGCAGGAAGTGCAGGAGCAGCCCCGTGGACCTGCCCAGGACAGCTTTGGGACACCTGCAATGACTCCACTCTTATTCTGGTGGCAGGCCAGCTTGGAGCCCAGCAGAGCCAGCAGGGACACCAGCAGCTGTACTGTCCCCCAGGCACCCCGGCCCCATCCTGTCACACCAGCTAGCTCCCTCATCTCTGTGGGAAATGCTACTGATGTCCTCGGCCCCAGAGGCACAAGTCACCTGCCCAGACCCACATGCAGGTCCCTGGGCTGCCAGCCTCAGCCTGAGTTCTGACCCTAACCACAGCACCACCCCACCACTGGGCTCTGCAGTGACTGCAGAAGGTCCCCCATGACTGTCCAGAGTGACATTCAGTAGGTAGCACCAGTCAGGCGTAGAGGGCTCAGTCTTGAGCCAGACTGGCTTATTCTGATCTCAGCTTTGAGACTTCCAGGCTGTGTGGCCTCCGGCCTGTTTCTTAACCACTCTGTGCTTCTGTTTCTCATCTATCAAACTCTGTGCCCCCTGAAGGATTTGTAAAGCAATGTGCTCTTCCAGAGAGGCACGGGATATGCCGTAAGTGCTCCATAATCGCAGCCACCGCTTTATCTGCCTTCAGACAGTGCCTGTTTGAGGTTGGATGAGGCGTGAGCACACAGGACACTCCTGATGAGCGGTGACATCTCGTGCTGTGACCCCAGTGAGCACCCGGGAGTCACGGGCTCACTGATGAGGCTCCGAGGCTGTCTCCACAGGCTCACTGGCGCCCAGCTTCCCTCTGATGGCAGAGCTGCCCAGCGCGTCCTGCCCACCACACACCCCTCCCCAGGTCAGACACCCCCAGACTAGCCACATGGGATCCTTGCCCTCCTGGCCAGGTTTGTTTCCCTGCCCCGGGCAGCACTGGCTGGATGCACACAGCAGAGCTGTTGGAGGCTCAGGCCCTGGGCACCCACACCCCGGATGTACCCACCAGGTGGGAGGCTCAGCAGCCACAGAAGCACATGCACACATGCCCACCGCCCAGCGACCCATGTGGGCTGGAGGGCAGGAGGGTCTGCCCCTGTGGCCGTCCCTGGCTGCCATCCCTGCCCCACACTGTGAGGAGAGGGAACCAGGGCACAAGGCAGGGTGGGGCTGCCGTCCTGGCAGGACAGGCAGGGGTGTGGCCTCTGGGCAGAGCCCTGGGCAGCTTGGCCAGCAAGTGGCTGCAGGGAGGCTTCCAGACAGGCATGACCAAAGAGGTGCAGGACCTGTCACCTGGGGCCCAGGCTTGCAAGATGGAGAGAGAGGGAGAGAAAGAGAGGAGAGAGAGGGAGAGAAAGAGAGGAGAGAGAGGGAGAGGGAGAAAGAGGGAGAGGGAGGGGGAGGAGGAGGGAGAGGGAGAGAGGGAGAGGGAGGGGCAGATAGGGAGGGGAGAGGGGGAGGGAGAGGTGAGAGGAAAGGGAGAGGGGGAGGGGGAGAGGGATTGGGAGGGAGAGAGGGGGAGAGGGATGGAGAGAGGGAGAGGGGGAGAGGGACTGGGAGGTGGAGGGGGGGAGAGGGATGGGGAAGGGGAGAGAGACAAGGGACAGGGAGGGGGAGAGGGGGAGGGGGACGGGGAACAGGAGAGGCATGACCAAGGAGGTGCAGGAACCATCACTTGGGGCCCAGGCTTGCAAAGAGAGAGGGAGAGGGAGGGGAGAGAGGAAGGGGGAGGGGGAGGGGAGAGAGGGAGAGGGAGAGAGGGAGGGGAGGGGAGAGAGAGGGAGGGGGAGGGGAGAGAGGGAGAAAGGGAGAGGGAGAGAGGGAGAGGGAGAGAGGGAGAGGGAGGGGAAGAGGGAGGGGGAGAGGGAAGGGGAGCGGATAGGAGAGAAAGGAGAGGGAGAGAGTAGTGAAAGAAGAGAGATGGAGGGGGAGAAGGAGGGGGAGAGAGGGAGAGAAAAGATAGGAGAGAAGAGAAAGGGAGGGAGAGAGAGGAGCAAGGAAGAGAAGATACAGGGAGCCTGGAGTGTCCCCAGGGCTGTCCCCAGGGCTGTCCCCAGCGCTGGCTCTGACCTTAACATAGCGTGGGCCTGCAGAGAACAAAGGCAGCACAGCCTGCCAGGCTGGAAGTGAGGTTCTCTTTCTCCGAGGACCAGCCTTAGCCTGTGGTGAGGGACTGGCTGCACAGCTCTGAGTACCCCAAGGCCCCAGTGGCACACTTGAAAGGGGTGGACCAGGCAGCCATGAGCCACACTCAGCAGAGCCATTAGGAAGAGCCGGTGCCCAGGCTCTGGAGCACCTCCTGAGAGTTCCAGGTTGCAGCCTGCGTCTGGCCCCATGGTGGCCCCACAGTGGCCTCACGGTGGCCCCTAGATGCATGCAGACGGTGCAGGGACCCAGAGCGGGACCCGGCCTGTCCCTCCAAAGCTGCAGCAGGGAAGACACTTGGTTTCTCAAGATTGCTGTCTCATTTGTGAAAGGGTCTAAACCAGCACCAACACCCCTGTGTCACACATGCTGGTGACAACTCTGTGTGAGGGACAGTGACACGGGATCCAGTGCCACACCTGCAGCCAAGAGCGCTGTTCCTGCAGGTTCCCTCACTGAACTGTCACACTGGAGGAACAGCACAGGGACAGCATGGGGCCACACCTGTGATCCCCACCTGGGAGCTGGGCAGGAGGACCAAGTTCAAGGTCCCCAGTGCCAGGATGAGGCTTGGAGCAGGACGCTGGTCCAGCATGTGTGAGGCCCTGGTCTTTGAAGCCCAGAGCTGGGGAGAAGGGCAGTCCCGGTGGGGACGGAGGGGGAGGAGAGGGACAACAAGCAGGGTCAAGCAAGTCCAGTCCGAGGTGAGGAGTGTTCCGGCAAAACACCGAGCCTTGGGAGGACCAGCCCACCTGCAGCAGCCGCACAGGCCACCAAGTATCATGACCCTCATTTTCAAGAGACGCTTATTGAGCACCAGAATGTCAGCCACTCGCAGCCAGGGACAAACCCTGATGGAAAGACACAGCCCCGGTGGGTGTGGCCTTCCCCTGTCACTCCGGTTGTGATAGAATCATGCCCAGCTGGACCCTCTTGCCTGTCACAGGCTCAGAATTCACTGGCACTGGGAGGCCCAGAGCAGCTCCCAGCTAAGGAGGGAAATGGCCACAGCAACCCCCAGGCCCCCAGGTGGAGCTCTCCAAAGACCCAGAGCTCCTCTAGCCCAACACCATTCCCTAAAACTGGGGACGGGGACCAGAGATCAACCAACCAGTTGCTGCACAGCACTCTACCTATCTCTACAGGACAGGAGAGATCCCAGCCTTGGAGACCCTGGTCAGTAAAGACCATTCATCACACCCGACGGACACCTGCTCTGTCCACCAACAGCACTGCCAATTCTGAACAGACCATCTCCCAGGGGACACGCTGTATTGACACCAAGAGCATTTAATCAGAGGACGTCTCACCAAGTCCCACCACCAGATCTGCTCGCTGCCCAGGGCAGCTCTGCCAAAGGACCCACCAAGGGGCTTTCTCCTTGGTGGCTTTGGGCAGGGGAGGAACAAAGAAAGGTAGAGGAGGGATCTCTGAGCCTGGACATCAGACACTGTGGTTGGCTCCCTAATGGGACCCCCAGAGCATGCCCGCCCAGGCGGAGCTCACAGCCAACACCCAGCCCCCCAACCTGTGCTTCCTGCTCCAAAAACACAGCACTTCCTGCACATGCCCAGAAGAACCAAGTCACCACCATCTCCCTGCCCGCAGCACACAGGCCCTCGGTCCTCCTGTCCCCCAGGCTGGATGACCCCTCCTCCAGGCCTCCCGGGTGCCCAGCCAGGCAGCACAGCCGCTGTGGGAGTGCTCCAGCCTGGCCTCGGGGGACAGTCCTCACCTGGGATGTTCTATACCTCCACAGAGCAGGGCCTGGGGTCCTGCCGCTGCTCTGTGCCCAGTGACTGCCAAGGGCATGCCCGGCCTTCCCCTCAGGGCACAGACAGAAAGGAGTCTCCATGCTGCCCTCCAGGGCGTGGCTCTGCAGGGGGGAGGGCTGTCCCTAGCACATGTACCAGTGGATGTCATGAGAAAGGCCGGGCAGGGGCTGGGGCAGGTCCCAGGAGCAGGTGCCCCCTGGGGACAGGGGCTCAAGGACATCATTCTATCTCTTTCTTTCCAAGAAATTCTTTTGAGCACCAGCTCTGTGCCAGTTGGCTGGTATGGGAGATGAATAGGAAGATAATCTGAGATGAATGGCTTCAGGCCACCAGTCCTTTCCCTCCCCAAGTTCTGGGCTCCCGCACCATGCCTGTCAGCTCCTGGGCAGCCCTGAGGCCTGCAGGCCACACCCCATCTGGAGAAGTTAAGCCTCTCCAGAGCCACAGAAGCCTGGCTTCCTTGTTGGGTGAGGCTCCTGGTCCAGGGGAAACTAAGAAATGTTAAGATGGGTCTAAATTAAGCATTCCTCTCCAGGTTTCCCCTTAATGAACGAATATTTTAACCCTGCAGCCCCCATGCTCCGTGGGGCCTGCTCAGGGCTACACACAGACTTGCAGCCAGGGGCAAGGGTCCACAATGCGGTCCAGAGATGCTGGGTGACTGAAACTGCCTTCAAAAGCCACCATGTGACCCCTGACTTTCACAGAGGCTGGGCCACATGGACCCCCAGGCACCCTAGGACCACACCTGGGATGTCAGCAGCTCAAAGTCCAAGACCCAGCAGTGAGCAAGACCAGGTGTGGTTCTGACATGGGTGAGCCTGGTCCCGGGGGCTGCCTCCCTCTGCTCACCCTACACCTGAGCCCCTGATCAGCTCCCTCAGCCACGGGGATCCCGAGGAGCAGGAATCACAGAGCCGAAGGAGCTGTGGCATTAACTGGCCACACCACGCTGAGCGTCGGCTAGAACGGGCACCCAGGAAGCTCCCCGCTCGGCCTGAACAACCATGAGGGCATGCGCCACGTCATGCCAGCCCAGCCAGCCACTCTGAGATGCGTCTGTGGGACTTTCCCTGCAGCCCCACTGTGTGCTAGGGCTCTGGCCACACCTGGGCAACCTCCCTGCGGATGAGGCTCCTAAAACGCAGATGAGCAGCTGTAAGAGCCCCGAGAAAACCAGGCTCAGAGGCCTAGAGCTCCTGGCTGTCCCTCACCAGAACCCAAGATGCACCCCCCTGGGCACTGACACAAAGCCTAGGTCATTTCCACATTGATCAAGGGTAGCCTATGGTAGAGAAGGTGAGAGGGGCAGGAGTGGGGTATAGGGAAGAGAGGTTGGGGGAGAAGAGAGAGAGCGCCGGGACTCTGCGGCCAGCACAGTGGGTGAGGCCTGTGGTCCAGCCTCCACCCTGGAAGGCTCCAGTGTCCACAGCAGAAACAGGCTCCTCACCACAAAGCAGAGCAGCCCAGGCAGGTGGCCATCCCCCACACCGTAAGGACATCACACAGCTTTCCACGTGGGTGGGAAGAGCTACAGGGGAGAGAAGCCATGGACTGTCCCAACCAGAGGGGGCCAGCGGGTATAGGGTGGCTTCTGGAAGTTGTCATCAACTGTTCTGGATGAGAGAAATCAGAACAGCGTAGCCGGGCCACGTGGCTGTCCCAAGCCTTCTCACAGACAGGGAGCATGGTACCAAACCCACGGTCCACTGGAACAGGGCTCACCGGCACCGCGGAGACTTGTGACACAACACGAGCCTGTGGGATTCTTACAGGTCCAGGCCACCTGTGCGCCTGGCGCTTGCTGAACAGCCCCCACCAAGGCTGAACACCCGAGAGGCCCCTCAGAGACGCTCCAGTAGCCACAGGGTCACCCGCTGGCCCACAGCTCCCGCAGCAGTGCACCCTGGGAACTTGCCTGAGGCAGGTCCCAGGCCTCCCTGGACCTCTGAGTGCCAGGCCCCGGAGGACGCAGCCCTCTTCAAGCCCATGGGCCATGCACAAGGACATCACTGGGAGCTGATGCCCGCAAGGTGCAGGGAGTCGCTGCTCTAAGGAGGACGAGGGCCCCTGCCTCGCTGGTGCAGGGTGAGAGGAAACAGGAAGCTGGGCAGCAGCACCTGCTTTGGACCTTCCCCTTCCCCGAGCGCAGCTGTCCTCTCACAGGCCACCACCATGCACAGAGCAAGATAAATAGGGCTGGGAAGGCCTGTGAATCGCCTCGCTGCTCCTTTTAAGTGGCTGGGTGCTCTCAGCTCTGCACACTGGCCTCACCTGGGGAGCTTTCTAAGTTCCCCAGGCCCTGGACTCTGGTTGGGTCTCCCCAGGGGCGGGCGGGCGGGCTTGCCGGGCTAGAGCGGAGCCCCCTGCTCTTTGCAGACAGGGTGGGTCAGGAGGCATAGCCACCGGTTGCCAGGAAGCAGCTCTCTGGCTTCCTGCTTCAGGCACGTTGACAACACCAACCCCTCCTGACCCAGATCACCCCCGTCAGGGGCAGGGGTGGGCATCAGCCACTTCCCAGGAGTAGCCTGGAAAGGCTTTGCAATGCGTCCTGGGAACCATATGGCCAGCCAGCCGCCTGCAGCCCAGGGCCATCCCAGCCACTCCACTGCAGGCGGGGCGCCTGCCTGCTGTCACACCACACCCCACGGAGCTACTGCACCCGAGCTCAGAGCCATTCAACCGTCCAAGACACCAAACCACACAACTAGGTCCCAGAAGCCAGCAGGGGCAGAAGCAAGGTCCAGGGCCCCCAGCAAGCAGGGCTGGGGGAGGCAGTTATTATCAGAGGGTCCCCCCACCCCAGGTTGACCTGCTCCACACAGAGTCCATTTAAGATGCTCCCTCCTCTCAGCATCTGGCCACCCCAGCTCAGAAGTGGACAGAAGGAGGAAGTTGCTCTAGACCTGACCACAGAGGCCAGGACTGGACACCAGCCTCCCTCCAGGGGTCTTCCACGTTTAGAGTGAGCTCCCTCCTCTATGGCCCCCTCCATCTGTGACATTTATCCTTCACTTACTTGGTGGGGGTGGGGGCGGCTCTAATGAACAGTTTCCTCCACAAGGAAGCCACAGCCAGGCTGGACCCTAGGACCTTAGCTCCCTCTTCCCCAAACCCCTTCCCTCCCCTCCAAGCTCTCCCTGTGTTCTGAGAACCCACAGACCATCAGGGTGCTGGAGGAGACCCCTGCTCCATCCTCAGTCCTCAGGAACCTGCAGTGGACCCTGTCTGCCCTCGGCCCAGAGTCCAGGTGGCCTGGTAAAGCAGACCGTCCTCCCTCCTCCTTCCCTCCTCCCAGCCCCTTACGGGAGCCCACCAACTCCAGGGACATGCAGGGGGTCTCCCTGGGGATAGGACTGAGCCTACTTCTGGAGGCTACAGGCACTGGCCACCAGGCCAGGTTCTGCCCAAACCTAACTTCCTGGGTTGTACCGTGAACACTGCATTGCCAGGTGGGGACAAGGATTGCAAGGTAACAGCCTGCGTGCATACCGGCACACGCATGCACACAGCACATGCTGCGCACACACACCTTCTGCCTGACAGGGAATCTCTGTTGTGACAGACAAATCATTCAAGTCCGTTGTGGGACGTGAACTGGCAAATTTGCAGCGTGCGTTTCCACCTGAGCCAAGCTGCGGAGCACAGCCAGCCCTGCCGACCTGTCCTGCATCCCCTCCCGGCTCTGGCCCAAGGAGACGGGTCCTACCCACCCGAGAGGCCACTGTGTGCAACAGCAGGACACCCTGATGGCCCTCTCCCCAGGGCAGCGGCAAACTTTGCCTGGAGGGGCTTTTATGAAAAGCTGGGGTGGAGGGGACGCTTGAGCCACAGCGCCACCATCGCCAACACCCTGCGCTGAGCCTGTCAGCCCTTCCCTTCGGAAATGGTTCCATCAGGTCCAGACAGTGGGGAGACACCGCGGCCCGGCCAAAGCCCTGCACCAGACAGCCCGCTGCCAGCACCCGGTGCTGAAGGGCACCCTCCAACCGCCAACCGCTGCAAAATAAACTTAGTCTGGGCAAAGAGTTTCTGGCTATGCCCCTGCCACTAGCTCACGTACGGAAAGACGAGGGGACACGGGAGGCTATTTTTAGGAGGAAAAAAAATAAATCTCAGCCTACCTTAGAGGCCAGCGGTGCCAAGCCCCGGAGGTTCTCCGTGGAGACGACTGCAGTGCACTGTGTCAGATTACAAACTGGGGACGAGGGAGGAGGAGGAGGAGGGGACAGAGGCAGGCTGAGGCGGCACCCAGGCAGCGTCACAGGGCATCCGTGTGTCCACACTGCTGGGACTCAGCTAGAATGATTCATTAGCTTTCCGCAGACAGGTTGAGAGAGAGGGAGGGAGGGAGAGCTAGAGGGAGGGAGAGGGAGGGAAAGGGGAGACGGCCTCGGCCATGCACACGGCAGGAGCCAGTGTTTTCACACACACACACACACACACACACACTCACGCACACACACACACACGCACACGCACGCCCCAAGATGGCTCTGTCCCCTCACTGTCTGCCGGAGTCTTTTTCACAGAGCTGTGGTCAAAGGCTGGTTCAGAAATGGAGGCTGGCAAGCACCCGCCCGGCAGGCTTTGGGGCTGGAGCATCCGCCTGGCCTGCGCAGTGCAAGGTCCCCCCCTGCAGGTCGCCAGGGCCCCTGCGTCCGGGCGCAGGCCCGCTGCCTCTGCCCTGCGTGTGCGTAGGAGTTCACAGGAGCTGCCAGAGGGAAGCGTTGGCGGAGAGCCCCCCAGGCTGCTGGGGCAGACCCGCCTCCCCATCCTAGGCTGCCCATCTCCCTGAACAGTCCGACTCCAGCGGCTGCCAGATCCAGATGCACCAGTTACCTAGCAATGGAGGCGCAGGAGAAACCTGCGTGCACACACACACACACACACACACACACACACACACATACACACACACAAACACGCGCTCACTTCCCGAGTGGGCCTCCTCCACTGGTTATTTAAAGCTGCCAAGTGACTCGGCTCCTTAAAGGGAAGCCGCTTGGGTTGGGTCGCACCCTGGTTCAGCTCTGTGGGAGCCTCCCAGTGACAGCAGAAGACACCAGAGAAATGACCACAAATTGCAAGGAAAAGCATGCATGTGTTCCCTGCTGGTCCTGCACATAGAAGGCAGGACTTCTGAGGTGCCTTCTATTGCTTCTCCCACCAACAGGCCCATTCAATGGCCGGAAGCTCAGTGGGCACATTGCTCAAACCCAGCACCCTCCAGCCACAGTGACCTCAGGCTAACAGGCCAGAGGGACCCCCCTCCCATGGTGACAGCCCCTCCCATGGAAAATTGGTCCCACCAACGTTTTCCCAACCAGGACTCTTTTTTGTGTCCTGAAGACGTCCCTGAATGAGGTATCTGGGCATTTGCCTGCTTGGGCCTCTTCCCAGGGCCCTGTGGGCTGGGTGCCCGGTGCAGAGCTCCAGGCCGGTGTCTGGTCAGGAGCAGACTCTGCGGTTCCCTGGGCAGCCCACGGCTGAGGCCCTCAGGGTGGGCACTGAGACCCTGTGAAGCCCTGGAGGAGGCAGTGGGTGCCACCCACACTCCCAGCAGCGCCCCCTGCAGGAGCAAGAGGAGATAGCCCAGAAGGCCATGACTGACCAGCCAACAGACCAGCCGCTCAGCACCACGAGGTGCATCCACAGACTGGAGCCACATGGAACCTGGCAAGCTATGAAGCTCTGACCACCTGCACTACGGATGACCCTTAAAACCACTGCTGGGTGACAGGACCAGACCCAGAAGGCCTTGTCCACATGATTCTGTTTCCATGAAGTGCCCAGAACAGTCACCTCCAGGGCTGGGCGGAGGCCGCTGCTTACGGGTCGGGGGTCATTCTGGGTGGTGAGATGACCTGGAACCAAACAGGGCTGGGGCTGCACAGCACTGCACGTGACAAAGGCCACTGAGTGTCCCCTGTAAGTGGCCAATGTCATATCATGGGAAGTGGGGTCACAGTGACCCTGAGCCTGACCCAACCCCACCTATGTGAACTTGAAGAAGCCAGCCTTCCTCTTGCTACAAAAATGTCCTGTTTATATTGTCACAATGATTCCTCAGGATTATTGACAGATGAAACACTTGGCAGGAACTAAAGCGGCCCCTTCAGAGAGGATTCTGATGTTGGCTTTGTCCCCGCACTTTCTCAGCAGGGAGGAAACGGGCTTCTGAATCAGTCCCGTAGGCCACGGAGACCCCACATCCAAGATTCTGGAACAATAACTGCAGAGGTGCCACCCACTCACATCAGTCAGGGGTGCTTGCCCACCCCTCCGTGTGAGCTGGGCCATTTCATGGACTGGACAACCGAAGCCCAGGGTTGACCGTAGCAGCCAGAATCCACACAAATGAAGACCCCGTTCTTGGTGTGTCCCCACCTCACAACGAGCAGGATGTGTGTAAACACTGGACACTAAAGACTAGAGCCCTTCGTGCCGTGGGTGCCCGTGAAGCCCTGGGCTCCGTGAGGGGTCAAGACGGGCTCTGCACCTGCTCTTTGAAGTCCTGAAACGTGAGCTGCGTGGCGGGAACCAGCTCCTGGGAGAACCAGGAGCCCAGGGCCCAGGATGCCTGTCTCAGGCACCCACAGCTCCTGACCAAAAACCGGGCATTGCCGCCCACGGCCATGGGCTGCCAGAGCTATGGCAAGCCACACGCCCTTCACTTCTCCCTTCTGGTGCAGTGAGCTGGCCAGTGGCAAGGAAGCAGGGATAAGAGCCATGCAGCTTTCCTGTCCTCCTTGTGGCTGAGGCACAGCGGGCATTTTCTACTTGGAACTGCTGCCCACCAAAGTGCCAGGCATTCTGGTGGCCATGCCGTTCTGAGGGCTCAGCATTGAACGGCGTCCACCACTGCAGGGTGGCTAGTGACAGGTCTCTGCTGACACGGAACACCAGAGCCTCTGCAGCCCAGCTGTCAAGAGCACGGGCAGTTTCCTCTCCGGCCGGTGTCAAGGCCAGCCTCCGAGTGTGGCCACCTGAGTCTCATCAGGCAGCACTGGGAAGGTGGGCACTCACCCGAGGCTGCACTGTGCTGGGCCTTTCTCTTGGAAAAATCTACCCAGTGGTCTGTTTGTGGGGGGGGGGCAGCAGAGAACAGGCCATGTGGGAGATGAGACTATGGTCACTTGAAGTCTCAGGGAAGAGGGGGGAAGCAGTCACCAACAAGAATTGGATAGGAATGGCTGGGACAGGATGGGGTGGGGTGGGGTGTGGTGGGGTGGGTGGTATGGGATGGATGGGGTGGGTGGGATGGGGTGGGTGCAATGGGGGTGGATAAGATAGGGTGGAGTGGGTGGTAGAGAATGGGTGGAGTGGGTGGGATGTGGGATAGGGTAGATGGGTATGAATGGGGTTGGATGGGGTGGGTGGTGGGGTGGGAAGGGACAGATTGGATGGAGTTGGTAGGATGGGGTGGATGGAGTACGTGGGTGGGTGGGTGGCACCGGGTGGGAATTCTGGTGAGTCCACCTGGTTCTAGTGCCACCAGGAGACCCTGGTAACCCTGGGGTGGCTCATGCTCATGTTTGCTGCACTGTTGAGGCTTCTGTGGAGCCTCCTGCAGAGCCACCTCCCTCCCAGTGTCCATGGAGGCAACTGGAGCACTGTCCACCCAACGGCTGTGCCTCCACACATCTCAGGGCTCCTCCCTCCCCTGGCACTCAGGCTGTGGTGCTGGCACCGTACGTGGTGGTGTGTCTGTGGGTCACATGGGGTCACGAGATGACTCAGTGCACAGAGCAGAGGGATTTTAGAGGAAGCCACCCGTGCCAGGACGGCTGGTAACAGTTTACACCCAGGAGCAACGAGGATTCAGCCAAACTTACCCCACTAAATCCCCAACTCCACTTCCTCTTAGCCAGGTCCCCTCAAAATGTCCACAGCCTCTTGGGCACACTAGCATCAGGGAAAGTCTCAGTGGAAAAACACAACAGTCTTAAATGATTCAGTTCAAATAACTTTTGTGAGTAAATTTTGTGGACATAATTCTAGGCCCTTTCCAGGGTCTTGTGAGGGTTTATACAAGTGAGGGTCTCTGAAACTGACACCTCATTGGCTTCATGATAAACCTGCCTCTTGATGAGGTAAGGACTGCATCGCTTAATATATAAAGAGCTCTTACAAATCACTAAGAAAAGGCCAGCAATCCAATAGAAAACTTGACAAAAATTTTGATACATAGTTTAGCACTCCCAATTTTAAAAAGGCCTATTGCTACATTACAAACTCTAAAATGTACTAAGTGAAAAAAAAAAAAAAGACTTTATCTTGATTTTCTGATGGCAATCAAGCCAGAATTCCCACCCACTCCATCCAGCTCATCCTACCCTATCCATCCCCAGCTAGTCATTTGTACTGGTATATGAAGGGGGTGCCTGTGGCTGTTTCAGGGAGCTGACTACAAACAGAGCAGTGGCCGCCTCTTGAGAGAGAGATGGGTCTTGGAAGCAAGAGAGCGAAAGACCCTGCTATTTATCAAACCCTGCTCTTTCTGAGACCCATTGAACCGTGAGCCTAAAAGGGGAATTAAACTACATTAAAGTCAGATCTTACAGACACTGAGACATCCTTCCTGGATACCCACCAGGTGTTGACTACACACACCCACACACCCCACCCCGGCAGGACATCAGCAGCCAGCTTTTCATCTCTGTAACCAAAATACCAACAAAAACAACTTAGCGGGGCTGGGCTGTAGCTCCGGGGCGCAGCGCCTGCCTCCCACGTGTGAGGCTCGGGTTCGACCCTCAGCACCACATAAAAATAAATCAATGAAGATATTGTGTCCACCTACAGCTTAAAAAAACATTAAACAACAACTACTTAAGGAGGAAACATCCACTGGGGCCACAGGGTCAGAGGTCTCCGTCCAGAGACCGCTGACTCCAGTGCTCTGGGCCCAGACGAGGCTCAACATCATGGTGGAAGAGTCAGGGGAGGGAAGCTGCTCAGCTCATGGTGGGATCAAGAAGCAGAGAGAGGGAGACAGAAGGGGCCAGAGAGTAGATGACCCCTCCAGGGCAGCCCGCCCCACCTGCCCACAGTCACCACCGGGCCAGTCCACTCAAGCTCGCTGGCCCCATGAGGCTGCAGCTCTCCCAGCACAATCACCTCCCCTCCGAGCATTCCTGCGTTGTGGGGGGCCACTCTGAATGCAGCCCGCCTTCCAGTCCTGAAGCAAGGGGCTCTGACCGGTCACTACATATTGCGGTGACGTGGGTGTTGTCCCAGCCTGGGAAGTCGAAGGCATGACTTCAGGTGTAGGCGTGTCACCTGTGGGGATGAGCTACACTCACCTGTTCCCTTGTAATCCCACCCCTCTGCCCTATTTGGGATAGACTGTTCCATGGAGTCGCCCTCTGTGTGTCCCTTTCTCTTGCTCTGCTCTTGGGTGTGGCCTTCTTAGATGTCCGTCAACCTGCCGACAGTGGACATCAAGAAGCTAGACTCAGTCCCCTGAAACCTGACCCCTGGCCTCATTTGAATGGCTTCTCCCCAATAAAAGGGGTCAGCAGTGCTCTCTTGCTCTATCCATGGACCCCCAAGGTCAGAGGAGCCGTCACAGGACCCAAAGAAAAAGGTGTCTCTATCTGTGTGGTTATTTCATGAGCCCAGTTCCCCTGGAGTGACCCTGAGTGTCTGAGTCGTGAAGAACACGACACTGCATTATCAGGGACCCTCTTTCCAAACCCTAACAAAGCCCAGGACAGAAAGTGCCCTGGAAGTCCACAAGCTGTCTCTCTCCAAGTACAGCACTTCCCACGCGCGTGGCCACCCGGGTGTGGGAGGTGCTCCACCCTCCAGCTGTCTCTACCCCGCCTGAACCCTGAGTGTCAGGAGGGGACACTCAGGCACACAGGTGGGGGCATGGCCCAAGCCAGGGGACTTCCTACCCAGCAGCTACTGGTGGTCTGCGGCCACAACAGATCCATCTGAGACTGGGCACGAGCTCCACAGCAGGCTGCCAGCTGCCACTATCCTGTTAGGAAAGTTACAGAAAGGGAATCTCGGGTCCAGCCCAGCAGCACCCACGAGCCCTGAGGGACAGGGCTGTCGGGCTGCATGGTGAGTCTCCACGCCTCCTCGATCACATGGAGAAGATCACCTGACAGCAGAGAACACAAGGTCACGGACAAGGAAGAGTATAGACTGTCACATTTTTCTTTCATTAGCTAGGAAATTCCCACTAGGATTTGAAAGCTGTGACTCTCCAAGTACAGAGCAGACGGAGCCGGCCTCAGTTTACCACCCAGCAGGAACCCCATGAGCTGAAATAGCAGGTGCGGGTCCTTCTCAGGCACGGGAGGAACTGGTTAAAGTTTAAATAAGAGGCTGCAAAGTCAGGCCACGCACCCCCCAACCGAGCCCAGGGAGCACAGGCGGGTGAGGCGGCCTCTTGCCTTCCTGGATCCTCCTGAGGTCGCTTGCAATCTGTGGCTCTGGTTTCTACAGAAGGTGCGGATAAAATGTCCATTTCAACTTTTAAAAATAAGCTCCGGTCTCCTATGGAAAGGGGAAACAGGGACACAGGTGGAAGATGTCTCTGCCTGCCCTGTCCCTCCTTGTTAGGTCCCCAGGGAGTCCTGAGTCATCCTGGATATAGCATTGAGCTTGCAGTGTCAACACCCAGCTTCCCCACTGGGGTCCGGAAGCAAAGACACCAGGCTTGGTGGCACTTGTCCGATGGCATCACAAATAAATGACAATCTCTAGTCCTGCTGTGAAATCTTCCACAAGCCTCCCTCCCGAGAAAATGAACCAGCTGACTGTCCCCAACCGACACACACGCCCACCATCCCAGATGGAGCCCACATATACTCCCTTGGCCGTGGGTTTTCTGGGGCTGTCCCCAAGAGCGTGGGACTGGACACCTGGGGTTCTTGTGTCAGTAACTACGCAACACTCTGGGCCAGAGCTGGTCGGCCCAATCCAGGTCATGCTGCCTGTTCCATGGAGCCCAATGGAGCTGAGCAATGAGTGCATGACCACATGCTCCCAGCAGACTGTCCCTGGAGTGTGTGCCTCGCAGTGACAAAGATTCTTCTGCTGAAACGTGGCTAATTGGGACACTAAATATAAACATCCTGATTTGCTTAATTTTCCTCCTGGGATGTGATATCCTGTGGCTACAAGAGACAGGAATTCTAGAAATTGGCTCCCTGATGTCAATACCGCATCAGCGGGGAGTCATCTTGCTCTCAGGGCCAAGCAGACCAAGGGGAGTGGAGGCGAGAGGTGGAAGTGAGTCTGTGGCTAGGGGACAGCTCCACCACAGATAGCCTGGGGCCACTCCAACCCGTCCGAGCGGGGCTTTCCTCCACACGGTCAGTCCCCGAGGAACTCTCAAGATGGCACAGCTGGTCACCGTAGACCTTGAGTCCTCCTTTGAAACCCCCGTGCCAACAATCAGAACCCCAAAGCCTCAGGGTCACGTTCCTAAGAGCAGGAAAGTCACCATCAGGGGAACTCTCAGTTTGGGGTCAGGCCATGAAAAGTGAAAGTGTGGGTCGGCAAGGGCCTGTCCAGTCGGCAGGTGTAAATAAGGTTTTATTGGGACATGGCCACACCTGCCGGCTGCTACAGTGTCCTGTGGCAGGTGGGCCCCGACTGAGGGAGGCTGGAGGAGACGCTGGCCGTCCCCGGCCAAGGCTTTGCGCCTTCTCATTCGTCTGTTTGTTTCTCATCAAAGGTCTCCAGACTTCAACTGCAAAAATGCTATGGAGCATGAACCAACCCCCCATGAGGTGCCAGATTCAGAGGCCACCCCGTGAGCATAGGAGCAGTACCAAGGTACAGCAGGCCAGAGCAGGGTCCCCCAGGGATACACCTGCCCCACAGCCCAGTCCACACAGCAGGGATGCCAGGGCACACGGGCAGCTCCTCACACCTGGGCCATCTGATAGGGCTGCATAACACAGCAAGGTCACGGGGACACCACAGGCAAAGCCAGACCCAGGGGAGATGACAGGACAAGTGAGCAGCAGCAGGGACTGTCACACACTCAAGAGTCTGACCACGTACCCACGCCCGGCCTGGGCTGGACTCAGAGAAGCAGTGCCAGGGAAAGCCACAGGGTGATGGATGGAACCTGAGTGGGCACCAAGGACAGGAGCCCCCAGGGTGACCTTCAGCCTGCAAACTGTGTGATGTGGCCATGCAGGCGTCGTCCTCATCCTCAGAACAAGGGGACATTGGGGAGAAGGGGCAGGGCATCTGCAGTGCATTTCAAACAGGGGGCTCTGGGGAGCACATTGCTCTGGTAGGTAGGTAGACAGGTGACAGGGAGAGATGGAAGGCAGACAGAGTGCACCCCCCTCAGCTACACCCTGAAGGTGGTCCTGACCCCTCTCTCGATGGCTTCCCGCCCCTCTGCCGCAGCCTCTCTTCACTTTGTCCCAGGCTTGCTGAGATTGCTTAGGTATGAGGGGAGCGTCTGGGCTCAGGCTGTACTCTCAGGGCCCAAGGTGCGCTTGGAGCTCTCGCTGGCGAGGATCCAGGCTTGTGTCACTTGGCATGTCCCCCTGCTCCGCTTGGAAGGAGGCGGGCCCCTGCCAGGTGCCAACACTGAACAGTCACCCTCTGCTCACCTCTGTCACCTGGAGGCCAGGTGGGTTCTGCCAGCACCTCATGCAGCTGAGGAAAGCACTACCCTCTAGCGCCACCTGCTGACCTCCTCCCAGAGCTTCTGCATCCAAGACAAGAAAAAAGCGAAGACTTTGCCGTCTCTTTGTGACAGTGTGGCTGTAGGGTGGCATGGATTCCTAGTGAGCCCAACATGTGCCACAGCTGAAGACGCAGGGTCCCTAGGAATGCGCTGTGCGTGTCCTGTACCTGCCTGGGCGTACCATTCTGTTTGCACACTATCTTACACGACTGCTGTTTGATTTTGTTTTCTTAAGTTCTGTCTTGCAACTGGCTTTTCTATTGGTTGAACACTTCCCCTGAGTAGGAATTCTCATTTTTTCAGAAAAGAAGCAGGGGGAACATTCCACAGCTCATGCAAGGTTCGGCTCCCACTATTGGGCACTTCGTGAGATTCTAGGTGACACTCTCGGGTGTGATGTGGTTCCTCATTAGCTTACTCTGGGAGAGGGCCTGGGTCAGTCAATGTGGGCATCTGTGTGGGTCCAACTCGCCTCCCAGCTCAGGAGCAGGGGCTCTTTCCCACACCTTCCAACACCGAGGACCCATGGCCACAGACAGGCTGGCAGGTAAGGAGGGCACCTCCTGGCTAACATTCATCTGGGAGGCAGCCTGGGCATCTGTTGGCTCCCAGACTGTGAAGCCAGAAAACTGGGCTCCAGCAAAATTCCTGATGGCTACAGACCAGCTGGGGGATGTTGGGAAAGTCACCTAAACTTGATGTGCCTCCATTTCTTCATCTGCACAAAGAGAACAGAATGCAGATGCCTGCATCATACAGGTGCCTGAATGAGCACTTTTCCTTAGATGGCTAACCCACATTTACCAGCTGCCCCCTGCTGGTGTACAAAGAGCTGTGTCCTGTCTTCCACTGTTGAATAACATTCTTAAAGAACGTTTGTGCACATGTCACATAAGTGTGTGTTTCCCTGCCCTTAGGTAAACCCTGGGGACCACAGCATGCTGGCCAGCAGGGGGCGGGCTTCCAGCATCTCTGCGTCAGCCTACAGGGTTGTGGCCTTCCTATCTCCACCTCCTCTGGGTAGATCCCTTTTCTCTGGCCTCTTCCAACTAAGACGGGTTTCGCCTACTAGAACTGTCTGGGGCCCTTCAGCAGATGAAGCCGGCTCGGCCCAATGCCCCTGAAGACCCCTGTGCACATGGACTCCTCTAACCAGGTGATGCTGGTCGGTTTTTAAGGCCACACAAGGTGAGGCTATTTACCACCCTGAAAAGTAGCACTTGTTCCTTCCCAGGATGACAAATGACCTCTGCTGGGGTACTGCTGGCTTGAAAATGCCAGGAGAGACCTTCAGAGGGGATGGAGGTCACTGCACAGCTCACACATGTTGAAGTCCAACACTCGCCACATCTAGGGCAGACACAGCCAAGTCGTGGGTCTGGCACTGCCCATGGAGGCAGCCCTTCTGGGGAAGGTCTGCTTATCTCCTCCACAGTCACAATCACAGCATAGTACAAGGTCACCTCAGCATATCATGTGGCAGCCAGGGACATTCTGCTCACACATGGGGGCTGAGGCCCAAGCAAGAGAGCCAAGCAGGATGCCAGCCTTCAGCACACCAACCAGAGGCAGGAGACGCAACAGCGGGGACCAGTGCCGAGGGTCCAGGAATCTGCATTTCTAATGAGTTCCCAGGTGATGCCAACCCGGAAACCCCACTGCAAACACCATCAACAGTAAACAAGCAGAGCCGAGAGGTCAGCCTGGCCACTGCCCTCTCCAGACCCCAACAGCAAGAACCCATGGGTCCTCCCTTCTCTTGGTTCCCCGAGTGGGCTCTTCGTCTCCAGCACCAGAGTCCCCCCCAGTGGACTCTGCCCTCGTCATCTCCTGTCCCCCACTTCTGACTTCATTTCCCTTCCTTCCCATTCTGCCTGGGCTGGTCTCCTCTCCCCCAGCTGAAAACCCCCACCTGTGCTCCTTTGTAGGCCCTCTGGCACGGTCAGCTGCTCAGCTCCTGGAACAGAAGCCCTGCTAACCAAAGAGTCAACTCCTAGAATCACGGCAAGCCCAGCCCAAGCCACTGGATTTGGCGTTCACTGGTGGGACTGCAGCTGCCTTTGCTCCCGGCAGCTCCCAGAGCTTGGGACGGCTCCCCCAGCCAGCACCTCCCAACGGCAGCCACGCCTGCGGTTCTGCAGGTCTTTATTGCTCTCCTAAATAGTGCTGGGTGGGATTTGCTGACCTGGTCAGTGCTGGTTTCACCTCCCACACTGGACTTGAAGTTGGGCAGGACCTCTGCTTGACTTGGGCAGACCTCCAGCCCAACATGGCACAGAGCGGCTGTTGATATGCCCTGTGGCCTTTGCCAGTGGCCCGTCACCTCAGAGAGAGGCAGGCCCCATCCCTGCTGAGGACATCCTGCCCCGGAGCTCTCTGCCACCCAGGAACACACACCCTGTGCCCAGCACAGCACAAGGTGCTGAGGAAAGACGATGCTGCCAAAGCAACTCACACCACAGGCACCAGCAAGAGTGATAAGGCGCAGCCCAAAGCGGCCCTAGGTGCGTCCTGCCTGGCACCTCCAGCGCCCGCTGCTTAAACCCGCCTGGCACCCACCCGGCACCCATCCGAGTCAGGATCTCCGCACTAGAGAAGAGCAGCTGGTTCCCCTTCCTGGAGCACAGTGAGGCAGAAACACTAGAGCCGGAGGGAGAAGCAGCTGGAGGCCCACTCCCTCCACAGCAGCCTGCGGGGCCAGAGGTCTGGCCTCCTGGGAGTGGGAGGGGAGTGCTCCTGGTGCTTCTGAAACAGACCCCACTGTCACATGGTATCACCTGAGACATTGTCACGGCCAACAAGACCGCGACTCCCTCACTACCCGCCGACAC
The DNA here is from genome assembly GCF_048772815.1 of Callospermophilus lateralis. Lineage (NCBI taxonomy): Eukaryota > Metazoa > Chordata > Mammalia > Rodentia > Sciuridae > Callospermophilus > Callospermophilus lateralis. The sequence goes on along the minus strand of NC_135305.1, from coordinate 127,619,203 downwards.
ACAGCCGGTCAGAGAGTGCTGTCACGGACGCAGACCACACATCTGTCTCTCCAAGGGGTCATAGTCCACTGAATAGAGGAATTCATTCACTAAAGACTTAGGGGCCACCTGGCAAGCCCAGGACAGGCAATCACAGCTCTCGCTCCTATCTTAATTTCTAGTATCTCCAACACTCAAGTCACACTTCACACTTTAGCCAACTAGAGAGAGAGAGAAGATAGATGGTAGATAACGTATTCAGTAACATACACTTTACAGAGAGGCTAAGAAGGGTTAAGGCGTCACCAAGGCTCAAAGGACTGAACTGAGAGTGGAGGCAGAGAACAGATACCAATGCAGAGTGACTGCAGGTGGTCTGATAAGATTAAGGACTGGAACCAGCCAAGAACTTGGTCAGGAACTCACACTGGGCCAGGGTCCACTGTGGGGATTTTCCTGGGCACGGCTCATGATGAGTGAACAGGTGACAGGGCCAGGTGCCTCTGTGTCCAGTCTCAAGGTGCTCCTCCCTTGCGGGCCTTCAGTAAGAGAGTTGATTCATTTGGTGATCTAGTGTGCTCACTATTATCATGGGCATGTTTTTGCTGATCTAAGTGTCAAATACCCATGTATCCGTGTGCTTCAGATTAATTCAAAAAGTTCACAGGCAGTCATTTTTATTGGTATGACTGATTTATTTATCAGTTTAAACCTTCTGATAGTGCTGGGCAGGTGGTGGTTACTTACTTGTACAAACAAGGTGTAGAATCATTCCACCTCGACACTGAAACTCAAATCAAAGCAGTTCATGGCAAACTACTGCTTTATACCATGGAGTCACCAGGGCAGGCACAGCCTGAGAGCTGCTGTCCTACACATGGAATCACTAGGACAGGCAAAGCCTGAGGACTGCTGTTCTACACACCTTGGAGTCACTCAGGGCAGGCACAGCCTGAGAGCTGCTGTTCTTCACCAGAGTCACTGGGGCAGGCACGGCCCGCTCTCTACACAGTGCACATTCATATTTACCTGATTACCTCAACAAAGTTTACAGCTGTTTTGTTTGGCTCAGATCTCAGCAGGGCCCACCCAGTCTGGCTGCTCTCTTTGGTCTCCTCTCCTGCAGAGGTTAACTGCAATCAGGAATGTGCCCAAAGGGAATTAAACAGTGTTTCAAAGCCGCCCTCTGGTGGGGACTTGAGGGCGCTGCTTGTTCCCTCTGCTGATGGGCACTCAGGGGAAGGTCCCAGAGACATCCCAAGCCTGCTTAGGTATCAAAGACCAGGATGCCATCTACTGCCGGGATGTGGGAGAACTGACCTGTGACAGGCCCAGGAGTTCAGGGCATTTTTTCTAGGCTCCCCAGTGGCAAGGCAGATGCCACTCCAGTAGGTGGAGATGCATGGATAACATTGTGGGTCCCCACGAGGATGCCTGGCACTGCCCAGTGGCCCTGGTATGGTTGGTGGCCTGAGTCATGCTGGTGTTCCTTCGAGTTGCTCACACTTACCTCATAGACCCACAGGTGGTCTGGGCCGTGTCTGCAGAAAGGGAATGTGTTCCTGGGTGAGGGGATGTAACCTGGCATAGCTGGGTGCCCGTGAGCCAGGCTTGAGCACGGCCATGTGCAAGGCAGCTTGGTCCAAGACAAGGTACAACAAGAGCCCCGTGAGCAGCTGCGCCTCCTGGAAAGGCCTCTAGACACCTGGTCAAGACTACAGTGAGGCTCTGTTTAAATCCACTACTTATGAGTAACCACCATAACCTTGGGAAGAGGCACCCAAGGGAAGAGGCACCATAACCTTGTCCACCTCTGCTGTCACCTTTGGTTACCCCCCACTTGGCCACCACTTCCCTGGCCTCTTGCTCCCCAGCTGCACTCCCTTTCCTTCATTTCCCTTTAAAAAAGACAGGAAGAAACCCTCCATTGGCCTCGGCAGGCTCCTGATGATCTGACACTGGGACCCTCCCACAACCCCTCAGCCGGCCACCTCCTGCCTCCCAACTTGCTGAGCCCCTTCCCTCTGGCCTTTACCCCAGCACCTGTTGGCCCACACTTTCGGAGCGTTTCCCAGGTGATGGCCTGCCCCTCTTCAAACACCCTTCTTCTGGGGCAATCATCCCTCCCACCTGACTTGGAGCAGCTGCATTCTCCAAGTACTCTGACTGTGAGTACATCTGTGTACCCCCTCCCCATGGTCCCATCTGGCCACTCTCAAGAGACACGGGCAGGATGAGAAACGAAGGTGGATGCCCGAGGTCCCCCGCTGGCAACAACAGGAAGGGCTCGCCATTCACAGGCCTGAAGGGACAAGAGAAACAGGATTTTTAGAGATAAGAGATGCCGTGTCCCTCATGGTGGGCACTGCAACCATGAAGTAGCCTCACTGAGGCCCCATTCTGACAGCCCACTGCCCCACCACGGTGACTACTTCAGAGGGCCCAGAAAGGCCAAGGTGGACTTGAATGTAGCCTGTCCCACCCTCAGAAGAGCCACAGCAGCAGACAAAGTGGCCCAGCACGACCTGTCAAGTCACTGGCTGGCACACATCTGTGCAGACACAGGACGGTCCCAGGAAGGCAGGCTTCAAATAAACAATGGTTCGGCTGTGGAACCTCAGGTGGCCCATGCCATCCATCCACTCCTGGGGAAGAAACTAAGTCAGCACGCGGCGGGGACAGCTACAGGCCAGCGTCCAACTGGGCACAGCCACAGCAGGCAAGCTGTGGAGCCAGTCCCGGCTTCCAACGAGGCGTGGATGAAGACGTGGTGTGCACCCAGAGCCTTACCCACCACCCTGGCGTCCAACAAGGCATGGATGAAGATGTGGTGTGCACCCAGAGCCTTACCTACCACCTGGGTCTGCAGGAGAGTAGGTGGGCTGGAAGGGCTCCCATCAAGCAAACCAGCCAGATTAGAAAGACAAGCATCCCAAGTTTCCTCTCATAAGTGGAATCTAAAACAAGACCCCAAGTTGGGGGGGACTGTTGGGAGGGAAGGGGCGGGAGGACCAGAGGGACAGTCAGAGCATAAAGGCCCAGTTTTGACAGAAGTCATGAGACACGCAAAGAAGCCTCAGAGCAGGACCCATGCTCAGAACAGAAGCCAGGGCAGGAAAACTGTGCCGTATCCCCAGCTTTTCATGTGATGTCCTAGACATGAACAAAAGATTGTGACAACATTAAACAATTTTCATCAATAACATTTTAAATGATCAGTTCACATTGCCCTGCACAATAATGACAAGAGGTAACAGTGTTAGAAGAACAATTTATTAATGGACATACAACAAAATACCTCCCAAAAATCTTTCCAGGAATCATAAGACAGAGGTTGAGTATTTCTTTTAGCTCCCGAGAACTTCTTAAATGTAAACACAAGGTATTTTTTTAAATGATTAAAAAGTTAATCTGCAAATGTATTTTTAAAACTCTGATTCCAAATAGGGACAGGAGACCTAAGCATGTAAATGTGTCCCCTAAAAAGGACTTAAACATCCAAAGTACAAACCAAAGAGCATGTGCACAACCCCAGGAGCCCGCCCGCCGCCAGAAGACATGGCCGAGGCAGGAGGGAGGCGAGGGCTGAGGCTGCTCAGAGGGACAGGGCGCAAGAGTGGAGAGGTGTCCAGAGTGGACTTGGGACACCCCCACACAGGGGTGGCAGCACCTCCAGCCGGGTACGCCTCTGGCCTCGTCATAGATAGGGTGTCTCCTGCGGCAGCTACCCCAAGACCAGTACAGAGTAGAGCCAGAATCCCAAGGCACCTGGGTGCTAGGAGGTCTGCGGTGAGGAAAGACAGAAGCCAGAGCCCGAGCTGGACGGTGTGTGCAGGTGAACAGGGAGCTCCCTGCTGGGCAATCAGGGACAGCACTCACACTTGGTGACGAAATCAGCACGTCTATCTCAGGTCAGACCCAACAACGCCAAGGGATAGTCAGGGCTCATCTGCTCTCAGAGCATGAAGCTGCCCAGATGCTGGGCATCTTCGTGTGCCCAGGACTGGCTCCTACCTCAATAGCTGTCCATTCACCCACTCAGCCATCCTACTCAAACATTAATAAGCAAGAAAACTGTTTAAGCATCATAGTTTTAAACAGTTTTCTTTGAAAATTAACTTGGAGAGTTCCACAGACTATCAGGTACTTAAGAGCATTTAAGGCCAGGCGTGGTGACGTACCCTTTTGATCCCAGCAACTCAGGAGGCTAATGCAGGATGACTACAAGTTTGAGACCAGCCTCAGCAACTTAACAAGGCCCTACGCAACTCAGCAAGACCCTGACTCAAAATACAAAGGACTGGAGATGTGGCTCAGTGGTAAAGCACCCCTGACACTTTAAGTGGGCGGGGGAGGCTTTAAGTGATTTATACATTTATGATTTGTATATTTATATTTATGAGAATTTCTCAATGTCTAGGAATAATCTCTTTTGAGTTTTGAGAGTGGCTAAATTTCAGTCACATCACTGTCTTAAATTCAGACACCATCAATGCAGTAAGGGAAACACAATAATGAACAAAGAAGAGACCACTGTCTTTACAATGCAGTAACTAATAATTTATTCCCGTGAGTCCTGGAACAGGTAGAAAGCTAACTACACAGTCCGACTTTCCTGGAGGGCAGCAGGCGCATCACACTCCCCAAGTCAAGACCCACAGAAGGCACCTGAGAGGCAGGAAGGCTCTGATGCCAGCATTTGCTGTGGTGACAGCAACTCAGCGCACGGCCATTCAAAGATGGCCCCAGATTATGACGCTTCCAATTTCCTTCATGTGGGAATATTTAGCATATAAAAATGCGGTAAATGAAGATGTTAAATATATATTAAACATTTAAAATTACAGAAATCTTACAAAACAACTCTGTGATAATAAAAATTATTTCTGTAAACAGGACATCAACACATATAGTACAAAAAGCCTCTTAATTAATATACGTTACCTGGGAGAAGGGGGGAATAATCTAACGCTTCGTAACATGGAGTAACCCTAATTAAACTTGACCTGCATTCTCAACACTGCATATCTTAAGAATTGAAATTGTCAATAATTCCTTATTTCAAGGCCACTGAAGCAAGCATCACACTGTCAACTCTGCGGTGTACCATCTGGAGCCCAAGGCTGTGTGGCCTGCGTCACACCCTTGGGCGCAGGTGTTTTCAGCACACGACGTCCCACTGTGCCTGTCTCCTGGCTTCACCAGGAAGAAGCCAGCACCCAGCACAGTGCAGGGTCTGAGAGTCACTCAGAGCAGAGAGGAGGCAGACTTTGTTGAAGACGTGCTCAGTCTCCAAGGATAAACAGCTCCTGGGATGTGGTTGCTATGACAATGTTGTTGCTAGGATAATTCCAAGGATCACAAGCAAAATAATTACACAAATAATAATGAACATCATTTTCTGTAAGATAAAAAAAAACATTAATTTGCAATATATCAAACAAATCAACAGTGTCATCTCCTAACAAAATCCTGATATTTGGGATAGTTTAAAATAAAAGACCATTATTAAGAATCCCTACAGATCAGAGAAAAGTAGGGAACAAGGAAAACTCCACAGTCAAAGTATTAAGTTGGGGACATGTGCTTATTAGACTCAACCAATTATTAATTTAAAATATGTGCTATTAAAGCAACCACTTGCCTCTGGAGGGGAATGGTGTAGTGCGGCTACCTGTGTGCAATAATATGTCCTTTCCTTTGAAAATACTTTCCTATGATTAAAATAAATTCCAGAACTGCTGTTAATTGGATATATCATACATCTTTTTAAAAGCTTGAATCAATTTATTTCTCATTGACTAAAAAAATCCCATTTACCCTGTTTTTCGTCTAAGCATATGCGTGTGTAAGAGATCAACCAGACACTGACTCGGTCCTCCACAGGGAGCTCTGGGCCAAGGACCTGTGGACACCAGATTCCTTTGGATTTGGTGCCCCATGTCCGCAAGGCGTGGATTTTCTGACAGTGTTGTACCCCGTCGTCCCCCACGTCTCACTGTGAGCTCCGGCCGGCACCCTCCTTGTGCACCTCTTGCCCTGGCCTCCCATCCTTCCTCCACAGCCATTTGTCCTGCGCCTCAGGACCTGTGACTGTCTCTGCCTGGAGCCGCCCTGGGAGCCCCCTGCTCTTGCCCAGCCTGGCCCTCTCCTGCAATTCTGCAGCTGGTGCCACACAGGTGTGCACTTCCCTGCTACATCTGGCTTGCAGAACAGTGGCTTTCAGGGAGCAGGAATTCAGGTGTACGCCTGCACCCCACGTCCATGTATTTAACAGCCATCTCATCTAAGCTGGTGCAGGGCCGGCTCTGCTGCCAATGGTACCTAAACCTCAGGGCCCATCTCTTCCCGTGTAAGGCGAGTGTCTCTTGTGGGCTGTAGAGCTCTCAGGATCAGGCAGCTCCACAGAGAGACCTGGGCCTGCCCATCCCACAGGGCAGGCAGGTGGAGTGCCTAGACTCTAGCAAGGCATTGACAGGATTTGCTTGAGGGTGAAAGAAAAAAAGGAAATGCTTTTTTCAAAAGCATAATTAATGTCATCAATCCACCTTCATGTCCAAAACTACATACATGAAGGAGGTCAGTTTGTGCTCCTTCTTATTTATAGGCACCAGGCAAAATGGCCAGCTGGCCTGAGGTACAAGTTCAGCCCCACTCCCAGGGGGGCCACGCCAAAAGAACCTTCTTTTACTCAATAACAACACTCAGAAGCATCCATGAAAAGCAGTACATCTCAGTGGGCCCAAACAAGAAACTGCAACTTTAGCACAACCACATTCAACTATCAAGGGGCTAAAAAAATAGAATTATGAAGCTATTAAAAATACCATTATTTTAACATATGCCATTTTTCAACAAAGCCAAGAGGAAAGCATTAGGAAAGAAAGACACATAGAAATAGGCCGAGTCCTCCCACATCTAGAAAACAAATGCTGACAAGAGCAGCAGCCAGTGCACACTGTTGGACACTCAGCAGGGCCTCTGGGCCTGCGCACCTGTCAGACCCAGACTGCAAAAGCTTCTCATCCTCTCACTGCAGCGCAGCTTGATGCTCCCAGAAAGCAGACCTCAGGGCCGAGGTGCCAAGTGAGGACCCCGGCTCAAACCCCAGCACCACCAGGGGGAAACAAGCAAGGAGTCAGACTGACAAGCAGGAGGGAACTGGGCAGGACAGGATCCCTTTCTGTCCTGACCTTAAACAAACAGAAACAAGGCACCAAGAGACCGAGTGTCTGAGCCGCCTTCGCATTCCCAGCACCGCATCCCCATGCCCAGCGCCCTGACGCTCCAGTCACAGTCACCGAGCTCTTGCAGAGGAGTGATGGGAATGCCCAGGCTAACACACCAGGCAAGAAGGGAAACTCCAAGTGCAGAAGGAGCCCTGCAGGCACGGGGAAGGAACTCAGTGAACAAGACGATGGCACTTTGGGGAAACCAGATCTCTACACTGACTCCTTGAAGAACGGCCATGCGTGTGATTCAACTCCTGCAGCTCCAACAGAGACCTGGAAACACACCTGCCAAGCGGAGAGGCTGGTGGAGGACAACCACTTCCAGTCAATGTTCTCCTAACTCCAGCTCCAACCTCCAATTCCACAATAAAATGAGTTTGTGCGTCTGACAAAGTGATTTTCAGTTGTTGACGTTATTCTAAAAGTAATGACTTAAGAGCTAGATTACAACGTTAAATGTTAGTTCTTAATGAAGGGTCATCTTCATTGGCACAGCTGTGGCCTTCACTGAAGGCCCCTGAGCTGGAGTGAGAGGGTCCCAGCACCACAGGAGGTGGGCCTGCATGGGCCTGGGCAGCTGCCCACATGCACATGGTGGCAGTGCTCAGGGCCAGGCAGTGGCAATCCCTGAGCGAGGGAGGGAAGGAGGAGTCAGTGGGTTAGTTACTTACTGCTGCCCTGTCGGGGGCAAGCGCCAGCATCAGCTACACCGTCACTTGCCAACTGATAAGCCAATGATTAGAGCAAGTATGGCGACCACAGCCACTGCCACAGCAGCAATTATCCACTTTTTCTGTCAAAGAAAAGCGATTGGTTATCCCATGGTTGGCTGCACATCCCCACGTTAAAGATGCACGTCCCTGGAGACGGGATGGTCCTCAGAACTAATCTTACACTCTGTGTTGCAGGACATCGGCTGACTCCTGCTAGGTAATTTTCGGTTCTCAAGAGTGACGTGATTTACAAGATCAGGCTGCTCAGAGACCAAATGATCAGTCACTCGAGGACACTGGGTACCTCAATGGGGTGCCGTATAACCCCATGGCTTCCGTACATTTCTGACAGACAGAAGTAGGTGATTTTCTGTGTGTACAAAGCCACACAGCCAGTCCCGGGCACTGGGAGCAGGCACCCTGCCTGGGAAGCCCTGCCTTGTCTTGTCTTGCCTGTGTTGTAGGCAGTACGTCATCGCTGCTTCCAACACACCACAGGGACATGACCATCCACAGACACTGCCTAAGCTCGGGCACTGTGCAGCCCCCGGGGTAGCCCTGGATGTCAGCAGATGACATGCTCAGCAGCAGGAAGGACAGAGCAGAGCATGGAGCAGCTGGGGGTGAAGGCAGCAGGCTGGGCAGCTTTGGCTATCAGGCGTTTCACCCAACAGACAGGGGCGATGTTGGAGCCATGCCTGGCACACAGGTGACCCGCTGAGCCCGGCAGCACACAGTCCGACTTCTCCGCAGCGTGAGGAAGCGTGTGCCACAACCCCCACCCTTCCTATCTGTGAGCCAAGCTGCCCACGGACACCTCCCTGAAGGGGCAGGCTCGAGTCGTGGAGACAGGGAGGAAAGTCAAGGTCGACTGTGTGCCCAGAACTAGTGGGGCACTTTATACCTGGACCTCCCCCTCAGTCCATGTTAAGAGTCGGTGTCTTAAAGAAGGGTGACACAGAATCTAAGGAACACACTCAGCCAAGCAGGCAGGGGTGCCAGGCTGTGCCTCTGCGGTTGCCTCTGCACACTGCACACACTCCAGCCGACCCCACTGAAGACAGCCTCTGTGGACAGCCCACGGAGATGCCCCAGCCCACACTGAGCACATGGCCTCTGAGGGTGGGTGGCACTGAGAAGCCAAACAGCCCTCCGAGAAGGTGAGCGTGACAAACACCCCACGCAGACTGGTGCTCCATGCTGGGAGAGGAACAGGCAGCCCGGCCAGCACACACCACGGGCGGTTTCTGGACCCCAGTGGGAGTCAACTGCAGTTTCGGGGTTCCTTGGAAGAGCTTGTTCACTATACATGAGGTGACACTCCTAAGATCCAGGCAAAGATGTCGAAACTCACTGACAAGCTTACATGCTCCTCAGCATCTCTCTGGATGCAGCCAAATGTGGAAATCCATACCCACTCGAGGGGCAGGCCTGCAGAGCCCTGAGCTAGCTAGCAGCTTTCAACTATGCTCTGGGAACACCCATCCCAAGCAAGAGGGCACCTGTCTTTGAGGGCACCACAAAAGATGCCAGGCCCACAGTCTCAGCTCATTCTCTTCTTTCCTCCAACCATTATCAAATAATCTGAGTGAGGAATAAAATGTTTACTGCATAAAACATGTAACCAACAACTCCCGAACTCCCAATCCCATCAGTTAGCTCCCTTCAAATAACACCCGGGAAACAGAACTCAGGGACTGAAGCCTGTGCTCCCTGACACAGGTCAGTGGTGGCTCCATCCTGTGAAGAGCTCCTGTAACTGAGAACAGCATGGCCCACACTCCGCTTACCTGCTGTGCTTTAAGACTGTGCTAATGATCACCAGCTTTCAACCAGATATCTAGGTAAGGGATTGTGCTCCTGGCTCCCTTTCCAGCAGACTTACGTGACTGCATCCCAACTTGGACCCAAGCCAGAGAGAGCCACCTCGGTGGTCAGAGACCAAACTCACCCTTCTGGCTTTGCTGTGGTATTTAAGGGCTTTCTTGGTCTCCTCTTTAGCGTGCTCCACATAGTCTGCAGCATTCGTCACGTTTTTCTCTATGTTGTTGATCATTTCGCCCTTAAAACACAAAGTTTCAACCTTAGAAGACGTTTTCAAAATGACTCACCTATGTTTCTTCAGAGAGCCACCAAACAGTCTTGACACAGACACGATGTGCATGAGATGGATGTCATGTCCGCATATGTAAGGAAAGTGAGAGGGAGGACACCGTGAATATGCAAAGCGAAGCCATCCCAACTCGATCGCATTCAAAACCAACCAAGGGAGCAGCAGAGCTGGCGACCAAGGCACGGGCAGGCACCGGGCAGGCCCGGCAGTGAGCCCCACAGACAGCAGGATGGGAGGGGGAGCTCTGGGTCACACAATGCTTTACCACTAGCCTAACAATCCTCACAAGGCCAGCAACTTTCCAATAGGCGGGAGCCCACTGCTAGTCCTTGGAAACACCAGGAAGCTAACCACAGCTGTGTCTGACATTCTTGACTGAATGAATGAACACACACACAGTCTGACCCCATAGGGGCCACACAGGCCAGGGGGATGCGTTACCTGGGTGCTGTCCTCCAGGAGACACCCTGCAGCAGAGACGAGCCAAGTGCTGAGGAGGAGGGAAGGCGACTCACCACCCACACGTCAGCCCCCAGAAGCCCTGAGGCGCACCTGGACTGGAGCACGCAGCACAGCCCCAACAGCCCCATGGGGCGAGAAGCTCTGCTAGCGGTGCGCGAGGCACTGCGCCCGCACAGGACAGTGACAGTGACAGCCTGGGGTGTCCTGGAGTATCTACAGCTATAAAGATTAAACTACTGTTCTTACTGTATCATGTACTCCCTGAAATAAGACCCCAGCCGCCACCAGACCCCTCTCTAGTTCTTGAGCCCTGCCTGAGCGGCAAGGGGTCTGCCCCAAATCAGAAGGGTACCTCTGCCCACCCATCCCTGGCTGTGGGTTTCTTGTGGCAAATGCCCGGTACTGCAGTTTTCCACACAACTTTTTATAATAAAACTCCTCAAAATAAACAGGGCTCTTTAAAAGGCTGGTGAAGCGCATGGGAATGACCTGTGTGTTTAAATGGTTCCCCACCCTGTCTTAGCAATCCAGGTGGTCACAGAAATGACCCAGTGTCAGCCTTCTTGGAAGCATGCATCCTCCAAAACACTCTCAGGAAGGGAGGAGACGCTGCTCAGAAGGGCTGGTGGGAGGCTCCAGCCTCACCTGGGGGCAACTGCCCCAGGCAGGGCTCTGAAGGCCACTGGGCAGTCCAGACTCATCCCAGGCACATGGCTACACGAAGTGTCACCTGCCGTGATGGCACCTCTCTCCAGTGCTCCCAGGGGGTCTTCCCACCCTCCTCCACTCTCTGCCTGCACGCAGGCAGACCAAATGCTGTGGGTACAAGCCTATCTGCACCGTGGCCTGCATCCCCCTGATGCTTACTCCTGCAGACACTCCCCGTGGTCACTGGGATGTGGCTCTCAGAGGAGACTTGAAAGTCTATGTGTTCAGAAAGGAGAATCCACATTCCTGGAGCTCACGATTTAATCAGACTGGTATATTTCCTTCCTTTGGAAACACTGTTCTATGTAGCTGTGCTCATGCCATGTGTGTTTATATAAAAATTTATATTTACACATATAAATGGATATATACATAAAAATTTAGTATCCCCCTTAACCTTAATTTTTTTAAATTTTACAAAAACATTTGCATATTTCATTAAAAATTCTCTACAAGCAGAAAGTCTCTGATGCCTCTGGCTGTCTAAACGGCTGACTGGGACACGAGCACACCATAACTCAATTTACTAGACAAGCTCCCTGCTGTTGGAATCTTGAGCTGTACCCAGCATTTCAGCATAACACTTTTTTTAATTTTTTACTTGTTGATGGGCCTTTATTTTATGTATGTATATATGGTGCTGAGAATTGAACCTAGTGCCTCACCCATGCTAGGCAAGCTCTCTACCTCTGAGCCCCAAACCCAGCCCCAGCCCTCAGTCACACTTAACATTATAATTAACTTTTGAATTTTGAGATTAGCTCCAAAATCATGTCTGTTCTGCGTAAGAGTGGGCTCAAAGGTGAGACCTGGCATGAGGCACCTGGTTAGAGGAGGTGCCAGATTACCTGGGTCTCCACAAACATGGCCATGTCCATAAACATCTCGTGCAGCTCCCGGATGCTGGTCTCCAGCTTCATGATGTCCTTATGGCGTGACTCAATCTCATTCAGAGCTTGTCTAGTAATTTGTGAATCCGATATAATCTTTAAAAACAAAAATAAGAATATGAATGAGTTCCCAACTAGTCTGGAAGTCACAGAGAGGAAAACCCATGTGGGTAAGGATGGGGGCAGCTGCCGGACTCACATCCGAGGTGAAGATGGACGGCTTTCCACTCTCCAGCATCTCCTCCAGCTCCTCGTCTGTGGTGGTCCTCCCGGCTGAGAGGCAACAATGGAGACCACGCTCAGAGTGTGGCGTCATTCAGAGACAAGGCTTTCAGCCTGAAGTCTAAACCCTGACTGAGGCACCAATGCTTTGGACAGCTTTTCTACCTCCCCATGCGCCTTCCTAGGCAGCTGTTAACAGTGCCACCGGAAGAATCAGAAGCATGGGGCAACTGTGTCAGGGCAGGGTCATGCAGCCGACTGTCCTGCCACACAGTACTAGTCCTGTGGAGAGGACAGCAGGGGTTCCTACAAAGGGGGCGGAGCTAGCACAGCAGGTCAAATGGAGGAGCAAACTGTGAGAGGCCCATCTCCCATCCACAGGGTGGGAGGGGCTGCAGGACAGAAATACTTAAACACATAATGAGTGAAGTTTCCGAATTAGATTAAAACTTTTGAAATTTCAATAATCAGAAAATAAAGTACACTTGCTTAGAATTTTTTTGGTGTAAATAAATGACAGGTTTGATTGATTCAAGCACCAGGGAGCGCGAGGAGAGGCTTTTAGTTTTTATGACATTGGTGACAACAGAGATGGAATTAGTAGTTTGGAGTGAAAGTACTTTGCAGTGAGGCCTCAAGGAAAGAGGAGGGTTTTTTTTTTTCTTTTTCTGTTTTTTTTTTTTTGTGTGGTGCTGGGGCTTGAACCCAGGGCCTTGTGAATGCGAGGCAGGCGCTCTACCAGCTGAGCTACGGCCCGAGCCCAAGGAAGCATTTTCAACAGTTTTTCTTACTCACTTATTTCCAACTGGCGCTGTATGCGTCCTTTGCTTCGCTCCCGAAACAAAGTCTGAGCTTCGTTGTACTCTGTCATGACTTCCACAAATTTTCTAGACAGTACAGAATGCTAAGAACATGAAAAAAAAAAAAAAAAATCAATGAACATACAATTAATATATAAAATGATTAAAATTAACATATAGCATATAATAAAACCATTATTCTATTAAATGGTCTGTGAAAACCTTATAGTTCAGAAACTCATACTATTTATGCTACTCCTTCAAATGGGAAGTAAGAATAGCCAAGCGGTGCCCTGTAACAGAACCTATGCAGGCACCACGTGCACCACCCTAACTTTCATAAACAACTCCACTGTCCACACGTGTCCACCATGCTTCACAGAGGTCGCAACTCCCGGTCACAGGCCTTACTAATGCAGAGCAAGGCTGAGGGCAAGCAGGCTGGCCAGAGCTCATGAGCTGCAGCACCACTGCAGGGAGGGCTCTGCACTCTGGTTCCTCTCTGCACAGCGTGGATCCACTGAAGCCAAGACCACACCACTGACAGAGCTCTGCTCACAGAAGAGAAGCCCACTGAGGGCTGAAAACACTTCTCCACACGGAAAAGATGTCACTGATAAATGACACTACACTTTCACACAAAAATGTCTTGAGGATAAAAATGACAGTAAAGACAGAATTAGTTTGAATTTGAAAGTAAAATAACTGGGCTGGGGATGTGGCTCAAGCGGTAGCACGCTCGCCTGGCATGCGTGCGGCCCGGGTTCTATCCTCAGCACTACATACAGACAAAGATGTTGTGTCCGCCAAGAACTGAAAAATACATATTAAAATTCTCTCTCTCTCTCCCTCTTTCTCACTCTCTCTCACTCTTTCTTTAAAAAAAAAAAAAAGAAAGTAAAATAACTTACTCTAGGCTGGGCATGGGACTCAGTGGTAGCGAGCTTTCCTGGCATGTGCAAGGTCCTGGGTCCAACCCCCAGTGCCACACACAAAAATGTTCTACTCTTCACTACTTCAATCTAAGTGAGGCTGAAAATCAAACCTGGGTTTTTCGTATCCGAAGATCCACAGATGTTCGATTCCCGCTTTCATCCTGATCAAAACTTTGCTCAATGGCTAGGAACAAACAGGACAGAGTTATTTTTTAAATTTAAAAAACTGAAATATTTTGAGCCTAATCGCAACTGTTTTTTTCTTACTCTTTGAAACATATCTTCTCTTAAAACTAGAATAGGCTGTCTTTTAAAATAATCCCCTGGAAAGACTGTCCATCAAGAGAGATTGTTTTACTACTCTTAGTAAATATGTATGCATGTGTGTGTGCGCTATCCATGTGCACAGAAAGACAACCATACATCTCAAAGACAGTTGCCATGGAGTGGGAAGGAGAAATAAGGCTGGAAGAGGCATGGGGGAAGCCGAATTCTTTAAATACGTTTTGTTTTATAGAAATGACATAAATACTTCACATAATTATAAAACAAAATTAAATGTTTTAAAAAGCAATCTCTGGTTGGGCATGGTGGTGCACACTTATAATCCCACTGACTCAGGAGGTTGAGGCAGGAGGATCATGATTTTGAGGCCAGCCTCAGCAATTTAGTGAGACCCTAAGCAACTCAGCAAGACCCTTTCTCAAAATAAAAAATGAAAGGGTTGGGGTTGTGGCTCAGTGCCAGAGCACCTGCTTAGCATGTGTGAGGCACTGGGTTCAATCCTTAGCACCACATATAAATAAATAAAATAAAGGTCCATTGACAATTAAAATATTTTAATTAAAAATTAAAAATAAAAAGGGCTGGGGATATAGTTCAGTGGTCAAGCACCCAGGGGTTCAATCCCCAGTGCCACACACACAAAAAAAATTGCAATCTCCATAATTAAAAGAAAAATGAGACAAACCTAACTATAGATCAAGTTATTTAGCGACATCATCACACAGAAAAGACCTATTCAAAGTGACTTAAAACCCAGGAATTTGACTGTATAGCTCATTAAGATATATGAAGGGACAAACAAGTGACCAAAAAATTAAACCACTGCCAGGCATGGTGGTATACACCAGCAATCCCAGCTACTTGGGAGGCTGAGGCAGGAGGCTCACAAATGCAAGCCAGCCTCAGCAACTTGTGGTATTACCCTGTCTCAAAAATTAAAAAAAAAAAAAAAAAAAAATTTAAACAGGGTTGGGGATGTAGCTCAGTGGTAAAGTACCCCAGGATTCAATCCCTGGCACTATCAAAAACAATCAAAACAAAAAGTACTGAGGCCGGAGCTCTGTGGTAGGACACTAGCCTATCATGTGCAAGGCCCTGTGTTCCATCCACAGCACCACAAAATTTAACAACTGACTGTCTTAGGTACTCACACTCTTTT
This sequence comes from Callospermophilus lateralis, assembly GCF_048772815.1. Classification (NCBI taxonomy): domain Eukaryota; kingdom Metazoa; phylum Chordata; class Mammalia; order Rodentia; family Sciuridae; genus Callospermophilus; species Callospermophilus lateralis. The sequence continues at coordinate 127,603,705 of NC_135305.1, read as the reverse complement.
TTTTAATTAATTTTTTTTATTTATACATGACAGCAGAATGCTTTACAATTCATGTTACACAAATAGAGCACAATTTTTTCATATCTCTGGTTGTATATAAAGTATGTTCATACCATTTGTGCCTTCATAACATGTGTTTTGGATAATGATGTCCATCACATTTCACCATCATCATTTCTAAGCCCCTGCCCCCTCTTACTCCCTGCCCTATCTAGAGTTCGTCTATTCCTCCCATGCTCCCCCTCCATATCCCACTGTGACTCAGCCTCTTATATCAGAGAAAACATTCGGCATTTGGTTTTGGGGATTGGCTAACTTCACTTAGCATTATATTCTCCAACGCTATCCATTGACCTGCAAATGCCATGGTTTTATTGGTACTCACACTCTTGATGGCAAGTGAGTGTGGTTAGTGTGCTCCTGTGAGTTGCTCCATGTGTACCACGGGACAGAGTAAATGTGTGATCACATGAGTGTCGCAGAACCATGATTTGGGGCACAGATGAATAGAGACAAAGATGTACTATCCCCAAGATGATGTGAAAATCCTTCTGAATTCTTAACATGAACTATCAGTAAGAAATCATGATTTGGGCTGGGGATGTGGTTCAAGCGGTAGCGCGCTCGCCTGGCATGCGTGCGGCCCGGGTTCAATCCTCATCACCACATACAAACAAAGATGTTGTATCTGCCAATAACTAAAAAAAATAAATTAAAAAAAAAAAAGAAAGAAATCATGATTTATCAAAAAAAAAGGAGGTGCCGGGGCTGGGGCTCAGCAGCAGCACACTTGCCTGGCATGTGTGAGGCACTGGGTTCAATTCTCAGTACCACATATACATAAACAAAATAAAGGTCTATCAATAATTAAAATAAATACACACACACACACACACATACACACATTAAAAAAAAAAAAAAAAAAAAAAAAAAAGGAAGCTCCGTTCACTGCAAAGACCCAGAAGAAGGGGCCAAGCCACTGGCGTATCCAGCAGTGCTAGCCCCACCGGCTGGCCCTGGCTCCTGAGTATCGCTCTCAGCTCACTGAATGGCACAGTCACCCCAGGAGCAGGGCTGGTCCCGGTCAGGCACGGCAGGCACACATCTGCTGCAACGCATCTTTCTCCAGACCAGGAAAAGGCAGCCTCTGTTTGATCCTGCCCAAGCCTGGAGGCAGCAGCATCCACGGCTGTAACACTGAGTGTCACAGTGGCTGCTGTCCTCAGACACCTGCAGTGTGGCCGGGAAGGCCATTAAACAACAGCATAACAATGCTAAGTGCTTCTGCCCCTGGCCATGAGTCAGTGCATCCAAATACACACAGATGCTCTAAAGAGGTCACAATTTTAATTAAAAACTGTGAGGCAGAGGGGCTGGGGTTGTGGCTTGGCAGTAGAACACTCACCCAGCACGTAGGAAGTGCTGGGTTCGATCCTCAGCACCACATAAAAATAGATAAATAAAATACATGTATTGTGTCCAACTACAACTAAAAAATATTTTTTTAAAAAGTATTTTAAAAAACTGTAAGGAAGAGAAAAGCAATAGTTCACATTCCCACCATCCATAATCATTCGTAAGACTGCATTTAAACTTAGGGGCCAGGGCTGGGGCTCAGTGTAGAGTGCTTGCCCAGCATGTGTGAGGCCCTGGGTTCGATTTTCAGCACCACATACAAATAAATAGAATAAAGGTCTATTTACAACTAAAATAAATATTTTTTAAAATAAATAAATAAATAAACAAACTTACACTTTAACTTGGCTCGAATTCTGTTAGCAGTTTTCTTGATTTCTTTGTTCAGATCTTCAAGCTCGTCTTTTATTTCTTTAAAAATGTAAAAGAAGGCACTAAGCTATAAAATTCGACAAAACTAATGTCCAATCAATTTACACAAAACAATCTCTGTGGCAGAGCTTCTTTTTCCTTGAGAAGACCCACACCTTCAGGGCTGGAGACACAGCTCAGTTGGCAGAGTGCTTGCCTCAAATGCTCAAGGCCTTGGGTTCCCCAGCACCAAAACAAAACAAAAAACCTACACCTTCAATGGCGGTTCCCCAAGGATGGCCCACGGCTCAGCTGCCTTCAAGTCAGACCACAGGGCTCGGTCACCACACAGCCCTCAGTACCGGAGCCTTTTCCACCAGAACCTGGGAGGGGGCACGATTCCAACCCCCGCCCATGACCTGATGAAACAGGTGGCAGAGACACTGCTGCCTCCCCCTGCAGGGCAGTAGCCAGGCACTGTGCCTGCCCCTCCTCAGGTCCTCGGTGTCCCCACTGCCCTGAGGCAGGCCTGGCTCCTAGAGCCTCAGGAGCAGACCAGGGGCCTGGTTCTTCTCTGTGAAGGTCCTGTGCCAGCAGCTGGCTGACAATCAAACAATTCCCAACAGTGACTGAGAGCGCCACAGGCCTGCAACTGGGAGGCTCACCCCAGAGGCCAGTCCTGGTACAGTCTGATGGAAGAGCAGAAAGACACACAGAGCGGGCAGAACTTAACAGACAGCAAGGGAGGGTAGGAGAGTTAGCCGAAAGGCCAAGGCCACCTTCAGGAGGAGGATCCTGCGGGAGGCAACAGAGGCTCTGCAGGCTCCCAACACAGCAAGAAGACCTCAGGCAGCACAGCAGCCCAAGACCAGGAGCCCTGGCCCCGGCTGAAGTGACCCTCTGTGGAGGTGACCAAAGACAGGCCAGGCTGCAGAGTTTCTGGTTTCTTCCACAAGCAGTAATCAGCACTGAAGTTTTCAAAGCAAAGGAAGAGTTCCACAAAGCTACACTTTAGAAAGGTTATCTGTTACTAGATTAAACCAGAAAAACTCAGAGACTAAAGCACAGAGACCATCTTGCCCATGGCCTCCTCTGTGAACACCTTTCCAGAGGCCCCAGGGGTGCTCCTCCATACTGCCCAACCCGCATCTGAAATGCATGGGGTGTTTCTGGTCCTCACAAAGACTGGAGAAGCTACTCGCATCCGGAACCAGGAATGGCACTAGATGGTACCACTCAAAAAGAACTGACCTGCACACCTTCCAGAGGGACATGGCATTCACACAGGAATCCACTGTGCATTAAGGAATACTTTCATTTGTATAATTCCAGCACACAGTAGATCTTCAGGAGTCCAGTACTGTGAGACTGGAGGGAAGGCTGACCTCTGGAGATGTCAGCAAGAGCTATTCTGACTACTCTTGAGAACCACATGAGAAGACTACTATTGCTGTCTGTACGGCAGCACCCAGGAGCCTGCCTGTCCCCTGGGTCTGTGGACAGCTGGAGACTCAACTCTCCCACTTCCTCTCTCCCTCCTGCTTGACCTGGCAGGAACCAGGGCCACTTGTTTCTTTGGGAACAAAGGACAAGAAGGGGACAGGAGCCCTTTGCTAAGGCACCATCCTGAACTCCTTCTCCTAGGACTCATTACTGGGGTAAGGGGGTAACTGTACTTTGCTTTTTTAAAAAATTGTTTTCAGTTGTAGATGGACACAATGTCTTTGTTTCATTTATTTATTTATTTAATGTGGTGCTGAGGATGGAACCCAGTTCCTCACGCATGTGAGGCAAGTGCTCAACCACTGAGCTACAATCCCAGCCCCGTACTTTGCTTTTTAGAGACCTAGTAAGCCTCTGGACATGGCTTCCAACTCTGGGGTTCACACCCGGTCACACAGCAGACTAAAAGCAGCAGTTTTACCTAAAGCCCAAAAGGAACTGCTCTGAAATATCAATAGCTCTGAATTCATTCAGAAAACAGTTATATCTGCTCTTAGTGGCCAAAAAAAAAAAAAAAAAAAAAAAAAGCTTTGGAGGCAACATTACTCAAAAGAATATCTGGTCTTTATACACATGAAGTCTCCCTAAGAACTGAGCAGAGTAGTGACAAACACCACATACAAAGTAACCTGGGCACAAGTGTCAGACCAAGCAAGGCCACACAGGCATCTGTGTGGCAGGACCCCCCAGTCACTGCTGCGCTGAGGACGCCAAACTTTCCAAGAGGAGACATCCACAAAGCAGCCCACAGATGTGCGTGGCCACAGAGTGTGTGTCACCGACCATCTAAGTCCTTGGCTGGGCTCCAGGAGCACATATGGGAAACATTCTATTAAGTCAGAAACAGGACACCTACTGAGCCCACAACATCATTTTATAAGACACGCGAAATCTTAAAATTAAAAAATGTATTCTCTTTTGATTTAAAACCAAATTCTTATTTTTCTAGTGCACAGATACTAAATAATCTAACAAAAAGCATATCTGCTTTTAGCTTTTTTTTTTTAACAATTTTGCCCCATAATGGCAACTGGATTCTGGCTTGTGGCCATGGCTCGCTCAGATCTGAGTTTACCTTAACGGTCGTCCACACACAGATCCAGGGGATGTTACACCGCCAACAACCCTAGCTACCTAAACTCACTTGCTCGCAGCTGTCTGCAGCAGACACTGCGCACACACCTCACAGGAGCTTTCCCACAGACCCCAAGCCCCTCTCAGCCTGTCTTGTCCTTCCACGGGCTCTGACAAGTAAAGGCCATTTCCAGACCCACCTCCTACTAACTGGCATGAACACAAAATTCTGTCATTCTTGTCCAAAAGTGGCAAGACATGGACTTCAGGTCAAATCACCATTCTGCAATGTCATTTCAATGTTGTTTTGGATCTCACACCAGTGGTCCTCCCTGGGTGGACACTGGGCCACTCGGAGATTTGGGGATACTGTGTGGAGGCATAGGCACTGGAGTTCATGCAAGCACCTCGCTCCACCAACTGTGACGCTAGAGCTGAGGCCTGTGCTGTAGGCAGCAGGAGAGAAAGCAGAGACAGACAGACAGGCTTTCTTACAACCAACAACTCACTTCCTTCTGGGTTTGGAGCAGAAAGAATGATGCTGTGGTTTTTCTTCACATCTTCCACATACTGAGCTACTTTGGCTATGCCATTCCTGATCTCCTCCACCTAGGGGAGACACAAAGAGGATCACCTGGGGCGAGCGCAAACTTTCTATCACTTTCCATTACCTAAAAAAGGAGGAATAGAGGGGAAATAGTTGAATAAATACTACATAAAGAAATAAGAACCTTTCCTATTCTCCGTGATATCATTAAAAACAGAGCGAGAAAGGTACCATATCCCTGCTTTTTAAGATGAGCGTCGATACTCACCAGCAAACTCCGCAGACTATCGAGCCCCAGGCATCACTGTGGGTAGTGCCAACACCAGCCCAGCCCTCGTCGGGAGGGGTGCACCCTGCAGAGTGCCTACAGGAATGTCCTTCTGGGCGTGGCTACGGCTCATGTGGCCAGCCTTTTCTGTTCATTACCTTTGATCTCTAAGTGGACTAAGCTGGTCAACATTCATTTAAAACCTAATGTCCTCATTGTAAGACCTTTCCAGGCTCCACAACGGCCCTCCAGATCAATCCCAGGATCTGTGAACGTTACTTCATTCAGCAAACCACCCTTTACCCATGTGACTTTGAGATGGGAGATTGTCCTGAGTCATCCAGGCTGGCCCTGGACAGGGTCACAATGTTCTCAGGAAGAAGAGGATGGCGAGCTGGCTATGGCTACAGGAAGAACAGATGACCACTGAGGTAGGAGGCACATCTACTGGAAAACAGTCGTAACAGCCCATTACACATGGTGGGCCATGTCCACATGCCACTCCTGGCACGGGGAACATGTCCCTTTACATGGCAAAGGGACTGAGTTGGGAGATTATCCTGGATTATCTGGGCCATCCAATGTAACCACAAGAGGCCTTCCACACAGAACATCAGGAGGAGACAGGATGATGGGATCAGGCTGACAGGTGTGCTGGGAGGGCAGAAGAAAGGGCTGCGGGTAGGCCAGGACTTCAGGCACCTCGAGGGCAGGAGAGGAAAAGACAGGGCATGCTCTCCTGCAGCCTCTGCTGCACAGTCCTGGCCATACCTTCGCTTCAGCCTGTGTGACTGCTGCAGAACGCTGGACTTTGGAGCTGGAGCTGTAGAACAATAAATCTGTGCTCTTTTAAGCTCTCAGGTTTGTAGTGACTTGTTACAGCAGCAATACAAAAATATTATGCACTAATTTAACATATTTTATGGGAAAAAATATTTTCCCAAAAATAAAATCAGTGAAAGTAGCAGCAGTGATTGACTTTTTTTGGTAGATCTATTTCTAGTCTGGTGGAAGGCTTGCGGAACACAAGCCTCTTGTGTTCAATGTGTGCCTCTGAACACTGCCTCTGTACCTCAGTGGAACAGCAGGAATGAGGGTGGACACAACACTGTGGTATTACTATGAAGGTAGGTCTGACCACAGGGCCTCCTGAGGGGGCCTCGGGACCCTAGACTGCACTTGGAAAGTCAGAGTATTAACAGTCCAGCACACGATTTTGCATTTTAAGAGCAGCTGTTCCTCCAGGCCAGGTGGGCTTACACAGTGTCTGCATGACAGCATGCACTTTGCACTTATTACTTATATCATGTAAAAAATGTTATGATTAAAACTCTTTAAAATGTTTCTATGTCATCATGAAGGCTATCACATTTCAGGGTGCATTTGCAAGTACGCTTTCTAAAGTAACTTCAGAGTTATGCAGCCACGGCACATAGAGAAGCAAAGGGAAGATTCCAGCCCTGGAGAGTTCTGTGACACACCCCAAGGGGCTCCAAAGGAAAGGGAACCGAGGCTGAGAGCTCCGTCCTGGGAGGAAGGCACCTTGGTGGCAGTGCCAGCTCCAACCCCATGTATGAGTCCTCCACACAGGGTCTCTCTATTATAATCATCCTCTCAAAAAGGACATCCCTGCCACTCGAGAGCACCGTGTCAGTCTTAACCACACACTGGTCATCCACAAAACCCTGTCTTCTGCAGCATTCTATGTTTTGCTTAAGATCTAAATGATATTTTCTATAAGTGAGCTTGCACTGACAAATATCAATTGTTTCTCTATTTGTCTAAGAAGTCATTTCACAGAAATAATCTGCGAAACAAAGCTACTATTTAACAAATGGAAGCTTAAGCTTATGTTGGAAACTGAAGGAATTCAATCCCTCTCCACTGTCCCAAAGCATGAGTGAACTGCTTTTCCGGCATCCCTGAGGGAAATAGCAAAAATGAATTCTGACCAGATCAGCAAAACTTATAGCCTGATGGCATCCAGTGAATGGCTACGCATCACCTTTCCTACTGTGTTCAACACCACTGAATGCTAAGGGAGTCTCTAAAACAAGACATTCTTACAAAGAGCTGAGCACCCAGGGAAAGATGTTGGAAACATCGTAATTGACAGAGTGGCAGAGAGACCCAAGGCAATCAAGAGTTATTTTCAAGAAATGAAGTCAGCAATCCAGTCTCTTAATTTCTTCCTATAGTTCTTATATCTAACAATTTATTCTTATGTTTTTCCCATTAGGTAAAATTTAGAACTAACAAATACTTGAAAACCAGTGAGCAGACTTAGACAATCAAGAATTCTGGTTGAATCAGAGAAACCATTAACTTTTTGTATATTTTTGTTTTTGCAACGCTGGGGACTGAACTCAACTCTCTGTATGTTTTTATTAACACATTACGTATTTTGAAACCCATGTATTGATTGACCACTTTGTTTTAGGAGTTAACTGCAAATACTTGACCAAAGTCTGCCTAATCAACATAAATCCTGGAAATGAAGCTTCCACCCTGAAAAAATTCACTGAACATTTCTTTTCCTCATGACTAACTAAGCATTTGTATTATGACTGAGTTTTGAAAATTTGCAATTATGCAACACTAGATCAAAATATTAAACCTGTTATAATCCTTGAAGCAGCAGTGGGGGAAGAGCACGCCTTGTGGGCTAGAGGGACGTGGTTCCCAAGGGTCTGGGTACTCACACCTGAGGCATGGCCAAGTGGCCACTATCAGATCAGAGCTTCCACAATGGCCCTTCTGACAATCTTCCATAGTCTAAACGCCAGTCACTAGATCACTTACAATCTTTCTTCTAAGAGTCTTGTATGTAAGCAAATATAGTTTTCCATCAGATCTTAAAAACATACCAAATGTTCCCTTCTAGCCCCAGAGAACTCTATGGGGATCTATGTGGCTGTGGAGGACACAGAGTGACTGCTGGTGTGTGCCATGCTTGCTGAGTTCAGCTCAACCTCTGCAGCTAGGACTTCTGCTTTCCAAAGGACTAAGGAGCCCTCAGGCCCTGTGAGAACTTTTAACAATTTATTAAAGGGTCTGGCTGGTCTCCTGAGGGCGCTGGGAATGGCAGGAAGTACTGTCTGGCACCATGAGCTCCGACTGAGAGACAAGTGTGGGCACAGTGGGCAGTGTCATGGCCCCACTCTGCCCAGGGCACAGATCCCCCCGCCTGGGGAGGAGTCCAGCTGCTCGCTACAGCAGCCTCACCTGCTATGCACACCCACCCTCACACCAGCTGTGAGCACAACCACCACTTCAACCTTCTCAATACCAACTAGCATCTTGATAGTTGTAAAAATCCAAAGAACTTTCGAGTGCAAACAATAATTTTTTAAAAATACAGTCATGCACCGCTCAACAATGGGACCAAATTAAGGGCTGTTCCTTTCGTGAGCATAATGAAGCGTACCTGACAAATCAGCACAGCCTGTGGGTCCACCATCAAACCTACGGTCTCCTTTGTCCAGGATATTCATGCAGTGTGTGACTGCACTCACTTTAATATCATCTCAAACATGGCAAGATTATCGCTACATCAGCATAACTGTGTTTAAAGAAAAAGGCTATGGCTAAGTTTCATCAAATGCTTTTACCTGGTGGAAGAAATCATCCATAAAATGGTCCTTTTCAACAACAACAGTCGTCTCTCCATCGTCATTTTTCCTACACTAAAATGAGAAACATAAAATGTAAAAATCAGATTTTTAAAAATTCTTACATAAGCACAAATAGTGAATTGAAATACAAAGCAATTCAGGACCCGAAAGAGTTTGACTCACCACAGCACCAAAGTAACAAACTAGCAAAGTATCGCTACCCAGGACCATTTAATTCTGCAACTCTTTCAATATAACAGATTACAGTGGAAGTGAGGCGGGAAACATAGAAGCTCTGGAGAAAAACAAAGGCTATGTTCCTCAGTACTGAGCAATCTAGTCAATGTAACTCAAACTAGTTTTAGATTCAAGAAGTGAAACTGTACTGCATATTTATATTTTCATAGAGTATAAAAACACTGACATCAGCTCTGGAGGCTGAGGCACAGAATCACAAGTTCAAAGCCAGCTTCAGCAAAAGTGAGGCACTGAGCAACTCAGTGAGACCCTGCCTCTAAATAAAATACAACATAGGGCTGGGGATTCAGCTCAGTGGTTGAGTGTCTTTGAGTTCAATCCCAGTACAAAAAAAAAAAAAAAATTGACATCACTAGTTAACTTTCCTAGAATACAAAATAATCTTCCAAGAACCAACAGCATAAGCTGGTGTTCCTCCCTCTCTCTGAGCCATGTATCACGGTTAATGATAGGAAAACTTAAACAAAGAAAGACAAATTAAGGAAGACGGTACCAAGTAACACTGGGAAGAAGAAAGCCGCTGTAGCAAGTACTACCGAGAGCAAGAACAACCCTGCTCGCGAGAGCCAGTTTCAGAGGCCCCTAAGAACACACTAGAAGATGCCTAAGGCTCACCCGGGGGGGCTCTCAAGCAGGGTGGGCTGGTCACAGTGCGCATGCTGACCCACCCAGCAGCCCCCTCAGCCAGACTGTCCAGCACTGTATCTGAACAAGTGGCAGGGGACGTTGAGGCCATCATAGCATGGACCCGCCCGAAGCCACCATTCCCAGAAGTCAAAAGCAACCAACAGCCAAAAGTCCAAGAGAGCAAGAAAGCTTGTGGCCAAGTTCAGGGAGAGGCAACGAACAACACAGAACTGGAGTCTACACCACACAACGCTGGTTCTAGCCTTGCCATGCAGCACCTCCATCGGAGTCTGGCCTGTAGAAGGACGGGGCCGGGGGGGGGGGGGGGGGCCCACAGGCCCCCTGAGTCAGCCCAGTTCCAACCTCACAGACCCTGAGTTGGCAACGAATCTCAGGAATTTTCACAAACTGAAGATTACCCACTGAGCAGCCTAAAACATAACTGTTGCTCTACCTCCTAGGACAGTTTTAGGAAAGAAAAAAAAATCCTACCAACATTTAGCTAAGAAAAATTTGCAAAACTTAAAAAATGTGTTAGGAAAGTGCAAAACATCCTTCTTTCTGTATTATTCAGAACCCTCAGAACCCTCACAGGGGCAAAATCGATTGGCCTAAAAATCGTTAATAGTCTCTTCCCATCTGTCAGCACCCATCCCAGGCTGCCTGTGTAGATAAGACAGTTCTTAGCTCAGGGGAAGGGAAGCAGCCTGTGCTCCGAGATAACAGGACACAGAAGGCACAAACACTCCCTCACCAGGCATCATTCTGACACCACGGCCAGAAGAGGAGAGGCAGCCGCTGCCACAGAGGATTACCGCAGAAAGGCGCAGGGCCTCTCGGGTGTGGGCACCTGTACGCTTTCAGCTGGCTTGTGGGCACCCTTTGTGAGTGGCTTTTTGGGAAGTGTCCTGGCCACGCTGGGTCACCACTCTGCTCCCCTTGACGCGGATGTGGAGAAAGACGGCTGGAGCCCAGGAGAAGTGCTGAGAGTTCTCTCTGTGCAACCAACAGGCCAAGGACCAGCACCCCAGCAAGGGGACCAGATTTGGAACAGAATTGCTGCTGATGTCGCTAGTTAAAGATGGGGTCATTCTGGAACAGGGTGGGACATGAGAAGGAAGACAAATGGCCAGGTGAGAGGGAGGCACAGGTTGGAGTGAGGCAAATACAAGCCATGGAATGCTGAGGACTGTGACACCCGTCTCCAGTCTCCAAGACACGGGGGATCTGCCATGGCTCCCGAGGTGCCCACACTTGGACCTCCGACTCCGGCTCAGAGGTTTTAGCTACCCAGTTGTAGTCACAATTTGCAGCAATCTCAGGACACCAGTGCCCCAGGTGAGACCTGGGGAACAGCCACACCATCTTCTTGTCAGCTGTGCCACAAACCCAACATTGCTCCCCAAACTCTGCATTAAAACTGCACATCCAAAGAAGGCTTGCTGCTCCCCGAAGCTCTGGACCCCGAAGCTCTGGACTCTCAGCAGGTTGAGCCCGAGCTGCCACCCAGTCCACCTCCTTCAGAGCCAGGTGTAAGGATGAGAAACCCACTGGTGACCAATACAGGCTTTAACACCTATTCCTGACCCAAGCTCCAAGTCCTGAGCAAAGCAGCACTCAAAACTAAAAAGACACCACAGCTGGCAGCAGGGGCTGGCAGAGCGCCCACAGCTACTCAGTGCCTCCTCAGGGCTGCACCACAGAGGCAGAAAGGGCTGCCGAGGACCCTATGCTGGACCCTGGGTGTGAGCACTTTTGTGCGCTATGTTGGGTGACCCTCCCATACCACCAAGGACAGCAGACATGTCACCTGTTCCACATAGCAGGGCAAACACAGAGGCCAAGGGACATGTTCAAAGTCTCACCAGCAGCTGAAGCCAGGTCTGGGTGACTTACAAGCCCTTTCCCTTCTGCACTATTCTCCTACCTCAGCTAAGAACCATCCTTGACCTACGCTCACACTTAACACATGTGTCCCCATTAACTTTTATCGTCCCTTCTGCAGTAAGGAGGCTGAAACACAGGACAGCACTGCCCAGGACACTCTGCAGGCATAGAAGTGGCCTTGTCCATCCAACTCCCACACCATGCTCTGAAAAAGGCCTGGGCCCATGGGAGGGAGGGGCTGCACTGCAGACCCCTCTGTTGGGCCCTACAGACACTCTGGCTCCTGAGTGGGCCAACGCTGTGGCCTCCTGTGGGGCCCTACTCCCTGGAACCTGCACAGCCCACTCTCCAGCCACCAGCACCCTCAGCCTGCCTGCCCCCCCAGTGTCTGAAGGATAGCTGGACACAGGTAGCCACCATGTGCCTGTGATTCCTCGCCTTGTCTCTTCAATTGCAGGTCTCAGAGAGACACCTGATCACTCAACAGAAGCCAGGAAAGAACTCAACCACGACATGATTGAAATCACGCTGGGACGCACCTGGGGCCCACAGTGCAGGGAGATGGGAAGCACCCCTCCTTGGTTCCCACACCTCCCGCAGACAACCGCACACCGTGCTGCTCTGAAAGCAGGTCTACATTCAAAGACGCTTTAGTTTTGCTCAGTCTTTCTTTTTGTTATGAAAAAAATTTGCGCAAAACATTTTGATTTTGTGCTTACATAAAATGTTTCTCAGTAATACACAAAGAAAAAAATTGTAGAAATTCTGAATAAGGGAAAGCATATGGGAACATGGTACTATGTGCTTTGTTTTTCTGTAAATCAACAAGTCTCCTTAAAATAAAGTCTGTTAATTAAAACAATTTAAAAAAAAAAAAGAAAAAAATTTGCAAATATTCAAAATTAACAGGGGATGCTATTAGGAGCCCTTGATGTCACCCTCACCCAGCTTCAACAACCACCAACGCACAGCCTATTCTGTCCTGGGCCCCACTTCCCACCCCGAGCCTTGCTGCCATCTGGAGACAAATCCCACCTGAGCCACAGCAAAAGCCCAGCTCCTCACCTGCCACCCAAGGACAAAGCCATCCCTGTGTCAGTGCTCAGGAGTTGGTCTCCAGCCTCACACTATCCCCGTTCTGTATGGCTACAGTCCACACAGTATCACTGAATAACATCACAGAATCCCAATCCCCAACCAACTCGCCAAGTTCATATCATACACCACCTTTGCTCACAAACTCAATCACCTGTATGCAAATAATTTGTTGCTCTACCTGTATACCAAGAAAGAGCCACATGACTATTGTCTTGCTTCTACCTGGAATTCTCAGTCCTAACTATGACCTTTGGCTTCATGCCTAAACTGCATTATTCTTGTCTCCAAGAACCACTCAGGTTCAATCTTTCATTCTGAGACAGTGTGGACACTTGTACCATAGCCACGTTTATGATAGTACATTTATTATTTTTTGACAGTTGGTAGGAATAGCCCATCTAAATCTCTTGATAATACATTTATTATAAATAACAAAACAGCTTATGGCAAACATTTACTAAGAAGCACTGGCAATACTCTTCAATTGGACATACTGGATTTTCAAAGTGTCAAAGTGAGGGTTAACCTTCAAACACTGGGTGGGCTAGGGGTATGGCTCTGTGTAGGAGCACTTGCCCAACAGAAGCAGGCCCTAGGTTCAATCCCCAGCATCAGAAAAAGGAAAAAAAAAAAAAAAGAAGAAGAAGAAAAAAAACTGAAATTTCAACATTTTATTTCTGTGAAATATGAAAAGAATTCTCCTTGAAATCAGCATTAGAGTAAAAACACAATCTCCCCATGCGCATACTGTGGCCAGCAATGGGCAGCAAGTCTTTGTCAGGGTTAGAGACTGCTGAGCAGACGTGATCTGTCATCCAGACACCCATCCTTTAGAATACAGAAGCCACACCACCGCAGGAGCAGAACCCAGGCTGGCAGAAGCCCTGGCCTGGCCCAGCGGTTTTCTTCACACGCACACCAAAAGCCTTCCAGACAGGCAGCAACTGTGGGACACGAAGGACACTGGAATTCCACACAGGGGCTGCAGGGCCTTTGCTGCTAGAACACAATAAGTTGTTTTCAAATTAATCATTTGGGGGAGAAAAGGAAAGATATTTGTAATTAAATACAGATAAAGACTGACTATAATTATATTATATATAATTATTACATTTTTGTATAATCATCATAACTTATATTCTATAGTAAAATGTTACAATTTTAATGTATTTTTGCTACCTGCTTGACTCCATCACTGATGCTACATAAATACTGACTGGCAGACATGTGATACTCTGCACAGTGGTGTCAGATGTACCAGTGCTCCTGCAATGTGGTCCTGTCCTCAAGTCCCGCCACAGGGGGCTCTATACGCAGTCCAGCCCAGTGCATTCCCCTCCACGGAGTGACTACACTGAGGTCCTCGTCCAGGCTCCCCTGGGCTAACATGCTGCTGCTCCAGCACAGCAAATCACGTTCTTGTCCATCTCCCCATGCCCCACTAAGCCATGCTCTGGGATGCCACACCCATACCTATCCGGGCAGGAGACACCAAGCCACAGGGCACGAGCAACCCTTAGCTTCACGAAGGCCAAACTGCTCAGCTTGGCTGCTAACGCCACAGCACGGTGTGCGCACAGGGGACACTGCTAGGCTGACCATGGCTTCTGGCCAGAGCATCCCCCTCCCCCACCTCTCCACACAGGGCCAACATGTTCCCTCCCCAGGATCAGGACCAGGATCAGAACCAAGAGGATGGACAAGGAGCTTAACTGGGAGGGCATTTAACTTGAGGTTCAGTATGGCCGCTTCCACAAGGTCAGAGCATGAAAGAAACCAGCACGGGCCAATTCCTGCTGACATTTTCAACCTCATTCACCTCTCCCCATCACACTATGGCAACCAAATCAGTCATCACTCTGTCCTCCACACCAATTACTCACAGCTCAAGGCTTCTGGACTTGCTGCACCTTCTGCCTAGAGCACTACCCACTCCAACTGTCCACAGCTGGCTCCCTCCTATTCAAATCTCAGCTCCAAGAGACCATCCCAAATTAGCAGGTTCAAAGTAGCCCACTTCCACATCAGCTCACTGTGTTCTAGTTCCCTAATAGCTGAAGCCACAAAGACATCTTATTATCCATTGGCTGTGTTGTTTCCTGTCCAGCTCCCTAACTGCAAGTCTCAGAGGGTGAAGAACTTCATCTGCTTGGTCCCAACTCATGCCTGCCTAACAGTACCTGGCATGTGGCAGCCACTCAGTGAGGGTCAGGGGAATGAATGAGTGAATGAGGAGTTAAGAGGATGAGGGGTGGAGAGTGGAGAAAGCACAAAAAGGACAGAGAGAAACCAAGGAACAGACGCAGGGACAAACACTAAGTGAGTCACACAGTGAGGGACAGCCTGGTTGTTCACCTAGCTCCATCCCTGGGGGCTGCCCTCAAGGTCTGGGAGGCACCATTCCACCTTTGAACAACTCTGCCTTCCCTGTGTCAGCTCTGGCTTTCGGTCCCTGGCAAGGGGAAGAACCTCACTGACAGCAGATTCTACTGCATCTAAGTGTCCCATACCCAGGGGCACCTTCATATGGAAACACAATGATTCCACAAGTACCAAGCAGGTGCTCTACAACAGGCACCCTGAGAAATCTGATGCCTCTGAGCACAAAGTGTGCTCTCAAGAGATCCAATCTTGGAAGTGTCCTGGGAGAAAAGCTGACTGCATCTGCATCCAGAATACTCCAAGACAAGAGGGTGGCCAGCTCTGGGACACAGGAAGGGAAGACTAGAAGACTTCCAGGTGGTGTTGCCTGAGCTGAGACCAGGAGAAGTATGGGGCAGGCCCAAAGCAGGGAGCACTCAGGCAGCAGTGCAGACACAGGCAGAGAGGAGTGGCGTGTGCCAGGACCACAGCAACACCCCATGCCCTGTGCCACGGGACCAGGGACCTCCTAGAAGGCCTACTCCTCCAGTTCTGAATATAACTGAAGTTAATTAATCTTTGGGAAAGTACAGGTTCTGCTATCTTAAAGAAAGAATATATTTATATATAAACATATAATTTTATTATAGCCAAGAACAGAGAAACTAGAGATGCACTGTGGAGAATGTTTTTATGAAAAATAAACAAAATACATTTAGCAGGACTGAATAAATTATGAAATTTTACACTTACCATATACAGATATAAAATCACAAATATTTTCACATATAAAATTATAAATGCTGTGATATTCCTAGTATTTTAAATGTTCCTACTTTATAGTATATTTATAGTATATTTTGACATATTTAAGCAAACATGGAGTACATTTTATTCTAATTAGGACCCCAGTCTTGTGGTCGTAATATGATGATGAGGTTCACTGTGTATTCACCTGTGTACACAGGAAAGTTACATCAGATCCATTACACTGTCTTTCCTATTCATACTTTATTAACTGGTATCTGAGTCTTTATTGTACACCATTCTGTACTACATGTACAAATCTGAGCTCTCAAAAAATAACTAAAAATGTCTGGGCAGTGTTTCCTGACCTCTAAAAAATTATATTTGCAATTCATCACATTGATCACAAGGTGAAAAATAACTTGCTCATTACTCTTGGATCTATTAATGAATACCACCCAGCTACTGTTTATCATCATTCAAACAAGTCCCAGAGTTAAAATGTGTAGCGTCCCTACACTTCACTATAAGAGATACGCCTGTTTGCATTAACTTCTTATAAAAAAGCAATCAGTACATGTTGGAGCTGTTACTTACAGACAGGCCGTTCCGTTCTTATTTACTCACATCCTGAAGTGTGTTCCGGCATGCCTTCTTCACTCTTCCTCCCCACGACTTCCTTTCCCCACAGCATGCACTCAATTCAGCTTTACATCTCTGCACCTAGTACACTGCCTGGGAGAAACCTGTCACCCAAAGCTATCTGTTAGATGAACTTAATTTTATGTATTGCAAATCAGAAATACTTTTGCTCTGGATTTAGAGTCCAGATCTTAGACACTAACTTAAGCTTTCTGTTCCCAAATGAATGATGGCTCAATGCCTGAATCACTGCTTGGGAGGAACTAAATCTGTTAATGCAAAATCTGTCAATAAAATTACTTTGGACAAATTAACTTGAAGTCCTTTCCAAGTAGTTGTACCTTCTCAGAAAGAAGTAACATTAAGCTAAAAAAGCTTTTGAAGGCATTTCAAATACTTTGTTCTTGTAGATGATCCATTTTAACTACCAAAATTAAAAACAAAACTTTACCTATGAACACCACCAGCCATTTAGAAACACGGCTGTGGTCATACATGCAGCTACTGCCCAATTTTTTCTTTTCTTTTCTTTTTGAAACTGGGAATTGAACCTAGTGATGTTTTACCACTGATCTATATCCCCGCCCTTTATATATATATATATATATATATATATATATATATATATATTTTTTTTTTTTTTTTTTTTTTCTATTTTGAAATGAGGTCTCACTAAGTTGCTTAGGGCCTTACTAATTTGCTGAAGCTGGCTTCAAACCTGTAATCCTCCTGCCTCAGTCTCCTAAACTGCCGAGATTATAGGCATGCACCACCATACCCAGCTCAGCTACTCCCAAAATACTTGGGAAAGGCATACTGTCTGGAAAAAAAAAAAATTAAACTTACATCTGGTGGCTCTAAGGTAGATTTTTTACTATTGCTCTTCATATCTAAAGCATGTCAAATTCAATTTTGGCTATTTTATGCTAAGGAGAAGTTTGCTTTTTATAACTTCCTGAAAACAAAAAACCTAACTAAGTATTAGTGGCACTACATAGTACTTCCCTTCCCATCTTCTCGCAGAGCTTCACATGTTAGATAATTTTGTGAAAACTTCCTCCACAAGATAGCAAGAAAATACATTACCATCCCCTTTGACATACAGGAAAGCTCAAGCAATGAGAGGCTAAAAATTATTTGTCCAAGACCAGCCAAGTCCACAACAGAAGCTTCTACTAGGCTGCTGACTGCTGTGTCCCTTCGCCTACAGTGACTTCCCTTCTAGGTCTACAGTTTAGAGCAATGCTAATTGACATGTTCTTACTACCAATGGTTCAGCCAGGGTATTAAGAGGTGGCAACTGGGGCTGGGCATATAGCTCAGTTGTTAGAGTGCTTGCCTTGCATGCATAAGGCCATGGGTTCAGTACCCAGCACCACTAAAAACAATCAGACCACCATCAAGATGGTTAGCTGACCATTAACAAAGGGGAAGAAAGAAAAGCCATCATGAAGAAAGCTTTGGGGAGGAGTATGAGGCACAGACCCTATGATCCTGAGTACCAGGCGCTCTCCTCAGAGTCCTTACAGGACTCACAGAACTGACAATGACTCCCACGCCTGTCCTCTCTCCTCCCAACTACAACACTAAACACTGACCTAGCCCCATTCCGGAAGCAAGCTAATGTACCACAGGCAAAAGGTGTTTCAGAGCAGTGGGCCTCAGACGCTGTTCTATGCAGCCATTTGGAGAACACAGGTTACATTTGTGTACAGGAAAAGCAAGACAATGAATACCCAGCATGAATTAGTACTTGCATTTTTAAGAGAGGGAAAAATCATAACTATTTATGTTGGCTAAAATGTTTCACCTTGAACATCTATTAAACTTCCACCATAATTTTGCTGTCCCCATCTCATTCACAGCATTGTCACCCATATACACATGAATGCATTAAAAATAGCTCCACTTTTAATATAATTCAACCAGTAAAATAAATTCAATTCTGTCATTTGCAGAAACATGGATAAAACTGGGTCCTTTTGGTAAGTGAAATAAGCCAGGCACAGAAAGACAAACACTGTGTGTCCTCACTCATATGTGGAAGCTAAAAGGTTGATTTCAAGGTAGTAGAGAACAGAACTGTGGTCATAAGAGCCTGGAAGGAAGGGTGTGAGTGAGGAACTGATGGAGAAATATTGTTAATGGGTCCAGGGTGCAGCTGGATAGAAGGAATGACTTCTCATGCTCTAGAGCACAGCAGGATAACTGGAGTTCACAACAAGTAACTGTACTTTTCCAAATAGCTACTACAAAGGATTTTGAATGTTCACAGCACAAAGAAATGATAATATCTTAAGTGATAGATACGTCAATTGCATTGATCTAAACATTACATTTTGCACATATGTATTGAAATGTCACACTACACCCCATAAATAGGTACAATACCATGTGTCACTTAAAAGTATTTTAAAATCTTTTTCCATTTTCAACTGTGCTACTTTCCTCTTGCTGGAGTCAATGGTCATTTGGTCACTCAGCAGTGCCTATGCACTCTACCAGGTGTGTTAAGAAAGCTTCAGCACCCACAGCCTCCTTCCCCAGGTACACTATTTACTAGGGAAACAGAAAATACAAGATGCAACTACAAGCTGGCCCTACCCCACCATCATCCAGTTCAGTGGGGCACCAGGGTTCACATGACAGGACAGTTGGCCAGGCCTTTCTGGTTGTGGTAAGTATGGAAAGAACCAGCCAAGCCATGTAATGGTTGAGCTCCAAGCAGTCTTCTGCCCAGGAAGCACAGCCCCAGCCGCTCAGGGGGTCATGCTGGGTCCCAGCCCCTTCCCTGAGACTCTGGGTCACCCCACCCTGAATCCCACCTGTTGAGGTTCACCAAGACCTTGGCTCACGAGAGTAACCTTGGCCCACAATAGCCCGAAGGAGCACACCAAAACCAGCAAAGATAACTCCCTGTGGGATCCACCTCAGATTTGCAGCCCCGGAAGCCCCTTCCCAGAGGACCCAGAGCACCAGGATGCTGTGAGCCCCACCCCAGTAGCCCGAGCCCAGAGTTCCTACCAGGAGCTCCAGCATGCCGACACCAATCCCAGCAATGCCCCCAACTCTAAAATCCTATATCTTGGAACCACCTCCTGGAGCCCCAGCCTGCCTGGAGCCCCCTCCCCAGCTGCCCCCGACCTCAGGACCCGCCGAAAGCCCCCGCCCCAGCTGCCCCCACCTTAGGACCCGCCGGGAGCCCCCGCCCAGCTGCCCCGGACCTCAGGACCCGCCGGGAGCCCCCGCCCCAGCTGCCCCGGACTTCAGAACCCGCCGGGAGCCCCCGCCCAGCTGCCCCAGGAGCCCAGAACGCCAGGAGCCCCCGCCCTGCCAGCCGGTCCTGGACCTCAGGACCCGCCCGGAGCCCGCGCCGGGCCAGCTGGGTCCCAGACTCCGCCCGGAGCCCCGCCCCGCCAGACCGGACCGCTACCCGCTCGGTGCTCACAGCGGTCAGGTCCGGAAGCCGGTCCCGCATCCCCGTCGGCCGGGAGGAGCACTCCGCGATTCAAGCCTGCCCGGTACCGCCTCCGGCCAGGCCGCGGACTCTCGGGTGGCAACGTCGCTGCCTCAGTCAGCCACGGTCCTGGCCTGGCGCCGCCGCCCTTCCTCGGGCTGGCGCTGCCACGGCAACCGCGCCTGGGCGCTATGCGCATGCTCACTGCAGCCCCCTCCCAGCGGAGGCTCCTGCAGGAGTCTGTGGGCGGGGCTGAGGGGCGGGGTCAGGGTGGTGGGGCGGGGCTTGTTAGTGCTATTCTGGCGGGATTGATTTCTGAATTTACACATGCATGTTATTTATTTTAAAATTCGCCATTCCCTGAGTTTTGACAACCTTACAAAGCTATCAGAATAAACTAGGTGCAGATTTGGATAATGCTAACCTTCTTTTGAAGGAACTGAAGCCAGAATTAGATAGGCCGCCAGTGTAGATAGGTAATAGAGTCAGGTCGGATCTAGGAGGCCAATTTTGAGTGAGTCTGGGAAGTTAGAGACTGCCCCCTGAGGGATCTTATCAAGAACTTGCCCCTGCTCCAACCTGTTGCCAAGGTAACCTGTCCCAGGAATTTCCCCTCTTTACAGAGAGCTATAAGGTTGTTGATGTGTCCTTGGCTGCTCATCCTACCCTTCCCCCTTCAGCCCACCTTTTGGCCACCCCACCAAGCATTCCTGGGCCTAGTCTGTCCGAAGGAAGTTAAAAGATAAGGGGGAAAAGGCAGGAGAACAAAGAATGCCTAGGACATATAAAAAGGGCAGAACACCTCCCCTCTTAGGACACCAGCTATGGCCCCCTTCTCCCCTCGCAAGAGAAGTCTCAGTTACCCCTTTTTAAATAAACCCTGCTTCATATGCTTGCCTCGGTGTGCTTCTCTAACGTTCAAACTTCAACATGTGGGGAAGCAGGACTCATCACTGATAAGCAGCGGTATCATTTTTGGAGGTTCCACCAAGCTCTACAAGGAGGTAAGCTCCTCTCCATGCACCCCACATTTGCTTGAGGTGCATCTTTCTTCTTTCATTTTGGAGGATTTAGAGCACCCGTTGGCTATTTAAATGCATTAGTGCAGCTGCCATTCTTCAAGACTCAGGTGAAAGTTTTCCTAGCCTAGGCAGCTGTCAATCACCTGTTCAATACAGAGCGGGCATGTTGGGTTCTGCTGAAGCCGCTTCCTACTCTTCTGTCCAGGCCTGGAGAGCAACTGGCGTGAGTGCACAGTGTCCCTAGTCCTGATATGCCTCGGATGCATGGAGGTGGAGGAAGGAGTTTGAAACAACTGCGGAATTTCTGGCTTGGGCTACACTTAGGCGAAAATCCTAAGGTTCCTTCTCTGAAAACTCCTCCCAACTACCCTAAAGGGTATCTAAGGTGATGGGTAGATGAATGGCATTGAGGGAAAGCCCCAATTACTTGTTTGCTCCATGCGGGCCACACAACACTCCCCATCCCTGCATCCATGCCCTCCTGGAGGCTCCCTTCCTTTTACCAATCAGAAACACTAGCAATTAATATTGTAGGACTGAGGGAAAGACAGATGATTAGTGAGATAACATCTAGTTCATTTTGTTCGCATCGTTAGCCTTCACAAGCCAGTTTAAAATCTCCCATTACTGTTCCTGTGCTCAGATGCACTTACTGTACTTTTTTTAAAAATGCTGCAAGAGGGAGGCATTCTATTTTAACCAACTCCTCCCATAAATTCCTCTGGAAAGTGGTGTTTGTTATATTGTTAAAACCAATAGAGTTCTCCTTAGCATCAGGAGATTCCTTTAGTCTACAGGACAACAGTTAGGCACAAAAGGTTAAGATATCTACAATTATCCTGTTTTTTCATGGGTTTTTCATAATCAGGAGTTACGGTGGCAGGGAGGAAAGCCCTTAAGTCTGGATCCTCCCAGGGTCTCTGGCACAGGGCAAACAGGGACCCTAGCTAGCACTTTGTCAAAGGAAGCCAGAAATAACTTTGGCAAAGCCAGGTGAGGAGAGACGGGTTTTCTGGACGGTAATGAAGCTCAAGTTTAGGGAGACGTCCCTAATACAGTGGATAAAGAGTTTTCTCTGATGAGGGAGAAAACTTGAATTTTTCCATCACTCAGGTGGGAGCTTCTCTCTCAAGTCAGTGTGTAGATTGACCACTAGTCGACACACTGGGAAATCACAGATGATCAGGAAAAGTGCCGCGTTTTCATGTGTTGTCAAACTAACCTCAATGTCTACCAGGAGAGAAGGCCTTAAGGAATCATCTACTGAGGAAGAGAAATCAAGAGGATTCCCCCCCTCCAAACTTAAAACAAATAAGAACAAATTCAGGGAAATTGTCAGAAGATCTAAATAAATATATTGGGATGTTTCTAAACTTATGCCAGGTGCTTGACCTCACCTGGAAAGATATTATATTATTACTTAGCCAAACTTTAGCCTCTAATAAGAAGGAGTCCACCCTAAAGCAAGTAGCTAAAAAATCTGGAGACGGACCTACATCTTGCCCATGCCCCAGCATCACAAACTAGAAACAAACCTAATTATTCATCTAGCGTGCAGGTGATTCCCAGAAACAATCCTGACTGGGACCCAAATGATGAACAGGATGCTTAGAAGAATACACATTTCCAAATGTTGGTCCTGAAAACCATCAGGAGGATCAAGCAAAAGCCCATTAACTATTCCAAGGTCTCTGAAATTACTCAGGGACCCCAGGAAAGCCCTGCTATTTTCATAAGAAACTCAGGAGACAATAAAAAACACCACCCTAAACCCTGAATCCATAAAGGGCCACCTACTTTTAAAGGATAAATTTACCAAAAAGTTTACTCCCCCTGTGAGTTATGAACGGGTTTTGGAAGCCTTTAAGACATTAAACGGGGCCTTAATTTGAGTCCCTGTTCTCGACTTACCTATGGAGCAAAATTTAACCAATTTGTCAGTGAGGCCCTAGGAATGGTCACACAAAATAATGGACCTGCTCAATAAGAAGCTTTAAAAGAGCATTATATAAAACTGGTGTTCTCCAAAATAAAGTTGTATGGTAATTTTAAGCTTACAAGTTTAACATTGGAGATTTATTTATATCATTTATTATTCTATAACTGGGCCTGTTATCAATAAGATATATAAATTTATTTTTTACACTGGAGTACAATTTAAATGTATTTTTAAGTTAATGAGAGCCTAATCTATCTAAAGGTTAATATTGTAAAACACAAACATTTTGCTACTTTTCCACAAAAGGTTAAAAGTTCTCAGCCTTTCTTTAATTCATGTTTTAAATGTAATATCATATTGTGTTAGAAAATATTCTCATGACCTTGAGCAACAATATATATAAACTTTGTAAAATGATATTTAAGAAGCAAAGATCAGCTTCAGAACTAGAACACTTAAGATTTATAAAGAGTTATGAAGAGTCCTGCCTTACCTGAGATAAGGTTCTGCATCCCATCTTACTACATCACAGTGATTCCACAGTGGGCCAGATTTCAGTTCATTTAAAGTTGTGGTCAAAAGATTGATTTTTCTGAAGATTACTAGGATCTCAAACAGGGGATATAATATGTAACTCAGCCAAAATTCAAAGTAGCTATTACAGAAATAAAATATGTTTTTACTCTTGTTAATTTTATTTTGTTTTTTTTCCTTATAAATGGTCTAAAGATTGCCTATTAATTTTTTGCAAGAGGTATTGCTGTAAGAACACACAACCTGGGTTAATTTAAGATAATAAGCCATCACCTACAAGACAGATAGGATAATGGAGACCCCAATTAATAAAAAAGGTAAATAATTGTAAAGTTATAGACATTAAAGCCCAATACTCTTAATTTATTTGCTAGATGTTTAAGATCAAGATAAAAAATAAAATTAAATTAAAAGAGCCAAGAAAACCAATATTTGGCTCTTGCCCTCTGAGTCAGTCTAAATCCAGGGAGCAGGAAACTTCTCTAAAGAGCTTTGCAACTCTGAGCCACATAACCTCCCAATCAGGGAGATTAATGAGACCCCTGGATAACAGAAAGCCAATCAGTGCACTCGCTATGAACAGGAGGGTCATTGGAGAAGGCAGACATCCCTGATGCTTCCAAGCGAAGCCACATGGTCAAGCAAGACCTGGACCCATCCTAGCGCAAATTGCACTAGCAGAACTGCTCTTAAGTTCCCCCAGGAGCGACTCCCATGGAAACTCAACCGACTGTTAACAATAGATAGAAACAAAAGTCAGTTTGACTGCTTCATTTTAAACACCTAGCAAAAATAGTTAAAACTGAAACACAGCCATTCCTGGGCATTTAAAATAATAATAATAAGAAGAAGAAATTTAAGGTATACACCTTGTGTTAGCCCCCAAAATAAGTAAGACTGAAGGCTACAAAAGAGAGGTTCTTAGACAGGAATGTCTGCTAACTATCAAAAGAAACTCACTATCAAAAGGAACTGCCAGAGTAGTTTTTAGTTTAAGGCCTACAGATATTCCTCACCTACACAGGTAGGCTTGGTGTTTGCTAGTATGATTATCCCACCCTAAGTAACAGCATTAAGGGGTTCTCTACTAGACACAGAGGTCATAACAGAAGAAGGATTTTACAAGACCAGATGACATTAAATTATTTAACTACATCTTATGGGGATGAACATCTGTAACATTAAAAGTTAAATGTTGTGTTTACATTCCTGATAACTGGGGATGTTAAAGATCTATACTACTAAATAAAGGCCTTGTCCTCTCCAACTTTGTTAGGGGACAACTTCTCAGTCCTCACTCTTCCTGGGAGGAGGACTAATATTATACAGTGACGTGTTCCAGCTGCTGCAACATTATTCAGTACTCATGGTTTTGTTTCTCTCATAGAAGCACCCATCCCCAGATGACTTTACAACCGATTCTTCCCCAACCAGACTTCAATTCAACCTGACTTCTAAAAGCGAACTCCAAAGCTGCTTGCCCCCTCATGTCGTGCCCCCTCATGTCACCCCCTCTGGCTTTGAAGCAGCCAGAACAAATGTCACCCCTTCTCCTTACAGCAGTAAGCAGTTCCTAAAATTAGAGGGGGGGATGCAGCCATAATTAGACAGGCAGTCAGTGTAGATAGGTAAATCGAGTCAGGCTGGATCTAGGAGGCCAATTTTGAGTGACTCTGGGAAGTTAAAGACTCCCCTGAGTGATGTTATCAAGAACCTGCCCCTGCTCCAACCTGTTGCCAAGGTACCCTGTCCCAGGAATTTCCCCTCCCTACAGGGAGCTATAAGGTTGTTAGTGTGTCCTTGGATACTCCACACTGCCCTTTCTCCTTCAGCCCACCTGGTTCCCATCTTTTGGCCCTCCCACGAAGCATTCCTGGGCCTAGTCAGGGATACCTGGTGGTATCAGAACCATATCCAGTCTGGTGTGAATAAAGGCCAAGAGAAAATAAAGCACATATTCCTAAAGGGCCTGAGTATGGTGATTAGTCTCATCATATGTAAAGCACCTCAACCTCTGCCCTGGGGTGCACGCCCAGTGGGAGAAACAGGAATACAGACCAATAAGTGGAAAAAGAAGAAGGGCGAGGTGTGGAGAACTGAGAGGTGCCTGGTCATGGAAGGTGCTCAGTACAGGTCAGCCACACACAGGGAACAGCCCCCCAAGACCACCCTCACTTCAGACACCAACTGCAAGTTCTGGGCATTTGCAAAACCACTCTCAGCTTTGATAATTCGCTGGCAGGACTCCAAATTCACTGAAAACTGCTGTATTCACAGTTAACCACTGCTTACAGGGGGAGGATGCAGGTTAACATCAGCCATGGGAAGAAGTAAATAAAGCGAGGACAGCGAGATTGAGAGTAGAAGAAGGGTGGATGGGCATGATGGACATAGAACATTTGCATATGGGGAGATATCCCAGTGAATCCCGTTGATTTTTACAATTAATGTGTTAATAACTATAATTAAAATATTGGTTTTTAAAAAAGTGCATAGGATAGAAGTGGGGGAAATACCTGCCCACACCCCGTGCCTGGGTTCCATTGTTCCCTCCTGGTGAGATCAGGACCATGTACTTTCACTGTTTGATACAGAAAAGGTACTGCCAACCAGGGAAGCTTAACAGAGCCAGTGTTCAGAGTTCCTACTGAATCTCCAGTGCATATGCTATGGTGACTGGTGTCCTTTGGTAAGAAAAAGATCCCACCCTAAATCTTGTTGTTATTATCTAGTTGGCCAAGAGGAGGGACCAAGCCTGGTGCAGTGGCTCACACCTGTAATCCCAGCTACTCCCAATACTGAGGCAAGAGAATAGAAAGTTTGAGCCCAGCCTGGGCAGCTTGGGGAGACACTGTCTCAAAAAATTAAGTTAAAAAAGGCTGGGATTGGGCTGGGGATGTGGCTCAAGTGGTAGCACGTTCGCCTGGCATGTGTGCAGCCCAGGTTCAATCCTCAGGACCACATATAAACAAAGATGTTGTGTCCGCCAAAAAAAACTAAAAAATAAATATTGAAATTCTCTCTCTCTCAAAAAAAAAAGGCTGGGAGTGTAGTTCATTGGTAGAGGACTTGCCCAGCATGTGCTGGGTCTTGGGTTCAATCCCCAATACCAACAAAAAAATAAATAAAAATACATTTGAAAATAATAATCTATACATATAACACATGGGAGTTTGGAATTTGGTGCTATGTTGATTTTGTTCTTGGGGTTTTTTTTTAATTTATGTATTTATTCATTTTACAGAAGAATGCATTTTGATGTATTGTACACAAATGGAGCAAAACCTCTCATTCCTCTGGCTGTACAGAGCCACTCCAGTAGTCTAATTGTTCTTGATTTTTAATGGAAGATTGTATTAATAAACTCAGGCTAACATAATAGCATAGCCTGGGTGGCTTAAGCAATAGATTTATTTTCTCAAGTTCTGGAAGCTACAAGTCCATGGTGAAAATGTGAACAAATTGAGTTTCTGGTGACTAGAGGAGATGAATTTCTGGATGTGTCCTCCCATGGCCTTTCCTGCAGGCTCAGAGAGTGGGGCAAGATCTAAGGTTTCTTCCTCTTTCTAAAGGCACCAATTATAGCAGATGGGGCCTCTCTCTCAGATTTCATTTAACCTTAATGACCTCCCTAAAGGCCTTATTGCACATTTGGCTTCAACATCGGACTCCGAAGGGAAGACAACAGTCAGTAACATGGAGTAAAGGAAGTAGAGACAAAATGAACTGGGCTGGTGGGGCATGGTGGTGCTAATCCCAACGATTTAGGAGGCTGAGGCAGGAGAGTCTCTATTCAAAGCTAACCTCAGCAATTTAATGAGGCCCTAAGTAACTTAGCAAAACCCTGTCTCAAAATAAAGGGTTGAGGATGTGGTTCAGTAATTAAGCATCCTGAGTTCAATCCCTGGTGCAAAAAAACAAAACAAACAAACAAACAAAAAAAACTGGGAGACAGATGATAGTGACTTGGACTTGGGTGCACCTAGCGCCAGACTTGCCTCTTTATTACTTTGAGATTTGTTCATCCTAAATCAAAACCAATAATTTGATGAAAGTGAGTTTAACAAAAATTCTCTATTTTGACTAAGCTACAAAATTAGATGGGAATAACTGCACGAACTTGTCTGAGCACTAAGTTTATATTTAAAAAAGAAGAAAGAAAGAAAAAAGGAAGATTTCAAGCTAGACGCCAACTTGGACAACTCAGCAAGACCCTGTCTCAAAACTTTTAGAATGTCTGGGAGTGTAGCCTAATCCTAGTTCCTGGGGCCCTCCAGAGGTGTGGGGGGGGGTGCAAATTTTTCAAAAGGAAGTATAACTGAGAGAGGCTTTAGAAAGCACTGCTCTGGGACACTTCCTTTGAGCTCGTGATGCACATCCCTGGACTTGCCTGTGTGAGCTGGTAAATGCCACCTTTAGATTCGGCACTGACTTTAAGACCTGATGAAAGAATCAGACCTCTACCAACCCGGGACGCTGAGAACGAGGCCCGGAGAAGCCGCGCTGAAGCAGTCACGCGCGTCCGCCTGCGCACAGCCCAGCGCCCTCCAGCACAGAAGGTGGGCTCAATACCGTTTGCACGACGGACCCATTCCCGAAAAGATCCCTGGACGCCAAAGGCAAGCGGGAAAGACCTGACTCCCCTGTCACCGGGCTCGATGCAGACGACGTCCCGCCGACCCCACGGAGAGCCCACCAGAGCCGACCCCCTGGCAGGCGAACGTTCTAGGGGGAGCGCCTCCCTCGGCCGCAGGCTCGCTCCCCAGCTGCACTCTGATTGGATCAACTCCGATCATTTGTCTAGCGCCGAACCAATCACTGGTCAGGGGCCTGTGGGCTGTGATAGGCCAGACCTGGGTCACATGACCACCTGCGACCGGAAGTACCTGAGGCCACGGGAGTGAAAGTAGTGGCGGGGACCACGTGGGTCCTACGTGGAAGAGCAGCTCCTTAACACGTGGTGGCGGCAGAAGTCTCCACCGTGCCACCTCCACCCCAGGGAAAGTAAGTTCATGTACCCGGAAATGACAAAGGAGGCCCTGGGGTCGTCGTGCTGCGCGGTTAGAAGGTCTGGGAGTGCATCTTTCGCTTCTCCTGCGGGGGTCCTCTGCAAAGTCCCTCAATGTGAACTGGACGGACCGGGTCCAGCCTGGAACTTTCCCGAGGCTGAACAGGGCGCTCCGGTGCCCAGGGTTTGTGACTCTTTCAAGGAAAAAGCGCCCTGCAGTCAAAAAATTAAAAATGATGTCAGTCTTTATTAAGGTACTGTTACCACTGTTGGCCGGTGAGGAGTCCTTGCTTCCCCAATGTTGAAGAATAACACCAAAGAAGCTGGAGGAGGCAAGGTCAGAGTAGAAATTAGAAGTTTATTAAAGGACAGCAGAAAAGACTTCTCCCGGAGGAAGAAGGGGACCCAAGAGGTGGAATCCGTGGAAGTGCGGTTGTCTCCCCTTTTTATAGTTTTGGTGTTGGAATGTAAGGGGGAAGGGTTAGGACACAGGTGGGCCAAACAAGTAGTATGGGCAGGAAGGACTTAATTATCACTTTTTGGGATGGGCTTATCACTTCTCTGGGATGGGCTATCTCCAAATCTGTTGGGGACTGTTTCCTGGGTTCCATTAACATTTCTTTGGGGTGGACTTTGGCCTGAGGCCTTTCCGAGACTTCATTAACATTCCATGAGTTGTCCTGCGTTTTATTGTCAGTATGGCCTCCATTTTAGATTTCACTCGATATGATATTAGACCCAATTTACTACACTGACTACCTAATTTTAAATCTGGCTTCAGTACCTCTAAGAGGATCAGAAGAGAATAATTTATAACGCACAGGCTCACTCTCAAATTCCTCTTCCGATTCCCACAGATTCCCAAACTTAGGCCCTGCAGCCTCCCCCCACACACACACACACCATGCCCCTTTCCCCTCTTCACCATCCCGTTAAGTTCCCCACCAGAAGGCGTCCTCCTGCAGTGGACCAGGCTCTTCGCTTTCAGACCTTGCTTCAGCCACTGGGACTTGTAATCTCCAATAAGTATTGGCCCCTGCCTGGTTTCCCCGACCCCTTCCCCCAACCAATTATTCCAAATTATAGAATAACGCAGGCAGCAGTTGCATAGTACTGAGTTCACAACCAAACACACCCCTTTCCAGCCAGAGCAGGAATGGAATTGTAAATGGGAGAGAGGGAGGTAAGAATACCGTGTGTGTGTGTGTGTGTGTGTGTGTGTGTGTGTGTGTATGTGTTTGGGGCAATGCTGGAAATCTGACCCAGGGCCTACATGCTAGGCAAGTGCTGTACCTCTGAGTCATACCTCCAGCCCGTGTTTTTTGTTTTTGTTTTTAAGCATTTAAACTCTAAGGACGTAAGTCTTTAAGGCTCTAGTTATAAGAAATGACTACCTTCTAAAAAAGGGATGGCAAATTTGGTTCATAAAATGCACCAACATTTACAAATACTCTTGGCTCCTCCCTCCAGGAGACAGAATACTAAAGAGCACAGGCAACAGTACTCCAGGAAAGGTGGCTGTTTCCCAAAGGGACTCTTTTTAAAAAAAAAAAAAGAGGAGAGAGAATTTTTTAATATTTATTTTTTAGTTCTCGGCGGACACAACATCTTTGTTTGTATGTGGTGCTGAGAATTGAACCCGGGCCTCACGCATGCCAGGCTAGCGCACTACCGCTTGAGCCACATCCCCAGCCCCCCCAAAGGGACTCTTGCCCTTAAGGTAGCAGCCTACCATGCAAAATTCCACCAATCCAAG
The DNA here is from genome assembly GCF_048772815.1 of Callospermophilus lateralis. Taxonomy (NCBI): domain Eukaryota; kingdom Metazoa; phylum Chordata; class Mammalia; order Rodentia; family Sciuridae; genus Callospermophilus; species Callospermophilus lateralis. The sequence continues at coordinate 127,573,596 of NC_135305.1, read as the reverse complement.
GGCCGTCTCAGTGTCCTTAGTCCACAGGAATCAAGGGGCTCAGCACTTGGGCTCTGGGCCCCTGGCTCCTTCCAGCAATTGGGTGGCTGCAATCATTCAATCTCTGAACTTCAGCCCCCGTTTCTGCATCCAGGCAGTGACACTAACGCATGTTGAACTCACGGTAGACCAGGCAGGGTGTTAGGAGTTTTAAGTGTATTCATGTCTTTATGTCTTACACACCCTGTGAGCCAGGTCTCCATTTAAGACACTAGACAGAACACGAAGTTTGTACAACTAGAATGTGCCAGAAATCTAGGGTGGCAGTTCTGTCAGGATTCCCACAAGAAACAACCATCAGGATGTGCATATAATATTTATACATTTATAATTACATCTCTTAATGTGTAGATTTTAGAACGTGAAAGGTATAATTTATATAGACATTAGGATAGAGAGGGACTTCCTAACTTCTGCCAGCACCATAGTTCCTGACCAACAGTGATATAATTTCCAACTTCTTGGGGTTAACAGTAAAGATAGCTGCCACTTTGTAAAACCTTGGAGAACATCTCAAGACTGCTTGAATTCATGTTTTCCCAGGTTTCAATCTCAATTAGCCCCAAATAAATGCAGTTTTCTTTGTCCTTGGGAACTTAAGGACAGGGATTTTTGTCTGTTTTGTTCACAAATTATCTTAAATACTTAAAACAGCCTGTCATCTCAGTGACTTGGGAAGCTGAGGCAGGAAGAGCCTGAGTTCCAGGTCAGCCCCAGCAACTTAGCAAGTCCCTGTCTCAAAATACCTAAATAAAAAGGGCTGGGGATGTGGCTTAGTGGTAAAGTATTCCTGGGTGCAATCCCCAGAACCTGCCCCCCAAAAAAAAATGAGCTATGGAATTACCCAGCCTCATGTGCCTTGTTTGCAGGGTGCATACACTGGCCAGATGTGTTAATGGCTTCATTTTGAAGAGTACTGACTCTGAGGTACCTTCCCCATGGGAAGGCCCTATTGACATCACCAGTGGGAAAAACATAAGCCAGTGGTGTCCACTAGCTTGTCCAAGATGGCACCTCTGATCAGCAGCAGGGTTCTGCTTATTTGACAGTTCTGTGATGGGGGGTGCCAGGGATGTATGCTGCTCGGTGACTAAGCTCATGCTTAGCATTCTCAAGGCCCTGGGTTCAGTCACCAATAAAAGAGAGAGAAACTCAGCCACACGACCAGCATGCTAGCTTCATACTAGAGGTTCAAAACATAAAAGTTAACTAGTGAGTTCAAATTAAAGACACATGATTCTCAATTTACCTTTTGTTTGCCCAGCTCAGAGACGGCTTCTCCCAGCTCTTGTCTCTAGCCATCTGATGTGGTAGCGAGGTTTACACAAGAGGCCAGCAAGAGAGAGAGAAACATGCCAGGGAGTGAGCTTTTTTATTGGGGAACAAAAAATTCAGGGGAAAATTCCATCCAATGAAGGTCGAAGGGGGCAGCAGTCCAAGATCAGGGTCAGTGATTGGTTTTCGGGTCAGTGGTCAGTCACACCCCCACATGGACAAGTACCTGGGGAAGGGTGGGGAAGGCTCTGACACAGCTTATCTAAGCCCCTCACACCCAGCCAGGGAGGTAACTCAAATCACCTGCGAGAATGGCTTCTCACAAGAAACACCTGTGATTCTAACTTATTTTTATTGCACTAAATGAAATAACAAGGAAATAATTTAAATCCATTCAGATTAATAGCCATAACGAATGAGAAGTTTTGCTAGCTGATTGTTTATTCTGCCCTTTCGTCAGAAGCTGGGTTAATCTGCCTCCAGCTCCTATATTGATGCAGATTTAAATGAGCATCAGCTTTTATGGCATTTGAGAATGTGATAGCTTTGCTTAATTTATCATTACTTGAAGTGTAGAAATGGGCTACCCTTTTAAAGGTGGGGCTGAACATATTATCTGGAAATAGCTTTTAAAATATAATATCAGGGCTGGGGATGTGGCTCAAGTGGTAGCACGCTCGCCTGGCATGCGTGCGGGCCAGGTTCGATCCTCAGCACCACATACAAACAAAGATGTTGTGTCCACCGAGAACTAAAAAATAAATATTAAAAAAAAATAAATAAAATAAATAAATATATATATATATATATATATATATATATCAGTAACTGTATTAGCTTTATATGGCTGCTGTCACAAATTGCCACAAACCTAGTGACTTAAGGCAACACAGATTTACTATGTTTGGGTAATAAAGGTCAGATGTCTAGCCCAGGCTCACTGGACTGGAATCAGAGCTGGCTCCTTGAGGCTCCAGGAAAGACTCCATTTCCTCCATATCTAGCCTCCAGAGGCCACCCCTCCCCCAAGGTCAGTGCAGTAGCCCAGCCTCACTCACTCCTCTGGCCTCACATCCCTCTCCCTGACCACAGCCAGAAACGACCTGAGTGCTTGAGAACTCTGGTGATCAGTCTGTCAGCTCAGATAATCCAGAACATTCCCTCTGGCACTGTGAATGGCAGGCACACAGGTTCTAGGGACTGGGGCTGGATGTCACCAGATCCATTTTTCTGCCAGCCACACAAACCCTTGTCCCATTGTCAAGAGAGTTATTCATCGTGTCACTGTGTGAATGAAAAGGAGACAGGGTACAGTTCACACACCAAGATTTTGGGGTTAGCATTGTTAAAAAATTAGCTGGAGGTCCTCACTCTGCCTGAGCAAACCAAAGCTCAACTCCTTCTGTGCACAGAAGTAGGAAACATAGGACCAGCCCTCCAGGGACTGCCAGCTCCAACTGGGGACACGAGGAACATCCCACTTCCTCCAGCACTTATGAAAGTGCCCCTAGCACTCTGGGACCGAGTCCTGCTACTTCTGCTCTAGTGCTGCCTGATTGTGAATCACTGCTCAAATCCAAGTCTGTCTCTTAAGAGCAATGATGCTGTCCAGGAGAAAGATGCTAGAAATGCTAAAAGTAGTTCACTTCCAAGGAGATGCCTATTGGGCAAGAATGGCTGTTGGGAAGAAAAAAATCTAGACATCCCTGATTATCAGGGAAAAAAGCCAAACCACAGTGTGACACCATTCTCCCACCTCCCAGGGAGAAGAAAACAGGAAATACAGTCCATTCTGACCCAGCAGTTTCACTCCAGGAACTGTAAAAGCCCTGTTGGGCAACCTTGAACCTTGAACTTGTGCCCCAGCTCTGGACCATTATATGAAAGAGTAATTTTTAATAAACCTGTTAGAGGTTGAATTTATCTTCAAAATTCCCTCCACCATTCCTAGGAACCTGACCTGTCGCAAACCATCCATGAGCTGATTGTGTGAGCTTTGCACATTGGAGCTATTTGAGGGGACAGGTCTGGCATTGCACACTGATTGGGCTGTGCAGTGTAAGTGCCCCTCTCCTCACTATGTGTGCTGCCCCACACTGCACCTGAGATGGTGTGACTTGCCAAGATGTCAATCAGTCTGCTGACCACAAGACATCATGAAGCAAGACTCCACCTTTAAAACCTTAACCCCTGCCTTATTTGGTAAAGAACATTCCATTGAATCTCCTTTGTGTGTTCCCCTATAAAATAAAGAGATTCCAGTGCACTCTCTTTCCAGCGCCTTCCAGTGTGGAAGCTGCCCCTTAAGGTCACAGAGCCGTCCTACCCTCCACGTGAAAACTCCTGTGTTGCGTGATTTCTCACTGTTTTCTTAGCTTAATGTTGCAGCCAGCTCTTTTGAACCCAGCTCATCTTGTCAACTTGGGTACCTGGCAAAACTGACATCTTTTGTAAAAGGTCTTTGCAGGAGATCAAGGTAAGATGGGGTCTTTAGGAGAGGTTCTGCTGCTGTAACTGGTGTCCTCAGGAGGAAAGGGGACAGACACATGGAGGAGAGGATGCAGGACATACAGGAGCAGAAACTGACCAAAGCCAGTAACCTATTGCTTAGGGGCATGGAAGATGGCCAGCAAGGCCAGAAGCTATGAACAGCAGGGGACACATCCCTAGGGGCTGTCAGGGAGGGCATGGTCCTACCCATGCCTTGATTATGAAAAAGCAAATTTCTTTTATTTTCAGGCACCCAGCTTGTGGTATTTTCTTACAGCAGCCCTAGGAAGCCATGTCTACCCTGTCATTACCTTATAAATAGAATAGTAACGTTACATTCATTGGCTGTTGGCAAGTCTCATAAGCGTTCATTTGTTAAAAGCAAGCATTTTAAATGTACCTAAAGCCAGTCACACTGGCACATGCCTGTAATCCCAGCATCTTGGGAGGCTGAGGTGGGAGGATTGCAGGTTCAAGGTCAACCTGGGCAATTTAGTGAGGCCCTAAGCAATTTAACAAATTGACATTGTCTCAAAATCTTAAAAGGGCTGGTATGTAGCTCAATGGTAAAGCACCCTTGGGTTCAATCCCCAATACTAAAAAATAAAAACTAAATGTACCACAAGCCAGGCACTATGGTGCATAGCCTGTAATCCAGTTGCTTGGGAGTCTGAGGCAGGAGGATCATACGTTTGAGTCCAGCCTGGGTAACTTAGCAAGACCCTATCTCTAAATTTAAAATTAAAAGGGCTAGCAATATAGCTCAGTGGTAAAGCACCCTGCGCTCAGGTCCCAGTACCACTAGATAGGTAGAGTTTTTTTGAAACTGAAAAAAGTACATATACCTACTTTTTTTTTTCATCACTGGAAACTGAACCCAGGAGTGCTCTGCCACTAAGCTATATCCCCAGCCCTTTTCATTGTTTGAGACAGGTTGCTAAGGTGGACCTCAGACCGGCCATCCTCCTGCCTCAGGCTCCTGAGTCCTTAGTGTTTTCTACTCCTTCCCTGGACCAGGTTCTCCTAAGGTGGCTTGGGACACAGAATGAAGGTTTCTTTTGTAGAAACTGACTGTGCTGTAGTGGCCTGCCAATGCCCCGTGGCTGAAGTTCCTCTTGCTAAACAGCAATGGGCACTCCCAGTTTGGGAGATTGTCAGTCTGTTCCGGCTGAGATGGCCTTTACTGTAGACAGGGTGGTGTATGGACAGCAGAGACAGCTCTCTCAGCTCTAGAAGCAGGGAGTCCAGGAGCAAGGTGCCCCAGATCTGGCGTCAGGGACGAGCTGCCACCTGGTTCACAGGCGGTGCTTCTCTGAGCCCTCACGTGGTGGAAGGGAGAGAACTCTCTGGGGACTCCTGAAGGACCTGGTCCCAGACATGAGGCTCCACCCATGACCTAGTGGCCTCTGGAAGCCGGCCTCCTGGTGCATCACCTCGGGGTGAGACTTCAGGGTAGGACCTGGGACACCTACACAGACCACAGCAGGGGCTCACAGAAAGTGAGCAGCTCCTGACCTCTGAGCTCAGCCCTCCCAGCTGCTGGATGTTCGCCATCCCGGATTATCAGGAAAATGGAAGCCAAGGCACAGGTGCATTCCTGCACCCCAGCTGCTCCCTGGAGTCCTCCCCCTCCGCCTGGCTCCTTCCCTAGGGAGGGCCGCTGGTCACCCAACTCGCACACTCTGTGTCCCTTTCACTGCTGTTTCCTCCATCTGAGCAGTCACCACTGGCTCTCCTGCAGTCGTCCCTCAGTGCCCGTGGGATGGGCTCCAGGACCCCCACAGGCAGTGAAGCTGCAGGTGTGTGGCACTTCTCCATCACTTGTAATGCTTACACGATGCACATGCAATGCAAGTAGTGTATTGTTTGGAGAAGAAAGAAAAAAGCTGAACATGTTCAATAAAGATGCACTGTATTTCCCTGATACTTTCCATCTGCCCTTTGTTGAATCCACAGCTGCACACAACCAGGGATGCAGAAGGCCAGCTCTGTACTGCTGACTCATCACATTCATCTCCTGGCTGTTCACTGCCCCAGTCCTGGAGAGTGCTGAGTACACAGTGGGCACCACGTAGATGCTCCTAAGCCCCAGGTGGTGCATTCCTTCATCACCACTCCTGCAGCTCACTGCACTGGAGCTGGAGAACTCAGGCAGGTGAGGGAGGGAGCAGAGCAGCTGTGTGTCAGTGGCACTGCCGGCTGAGTGGTGTGAAGGCCCCAGGCCTGAGGCCACTGAGTGCTTGCTCCATCCTTGAGAGACATTGGCTTTCCACGGGCAAATGGCTGTAGCCACACAGGAAATGGGGCCAATGTCTCCCAATCTTAGGGTTTTCAAAGTAAACCAGATGCCTAGGGTTTTATGTGAGATCATCCGGATTTTTGGTTGTTAACTATCACTGTAAAACAAATTGCAGAAGTTAATGGCTTGAAGAGATGGGCCTCAGCTTAGTGACAGAACACTTGCCTAGCACTGCAAAATGAGCGGGGGGAAGGTAACAGCATGAAACAGTAATTAAACACTTCAGACTTGGGTCAGGAACAAATGAGGGCTTTCTAGGTTCAGGTGCCATGGAATGGCAAGGAAGGTGTTGCTGGGGCAAGACCAGAAGCTCTACTTCTGAGAAGCACTCACCTAGCTGACAGGTAGGTGCAGTTCTTGCAACTTGCAGAGAACCTCAGCTTCTGTTTGAGGAACTGATCTCAGGGGTACTCTACCACTGAGCTACATCCCCAGTCCTTTTTATTTTTTAATTTGGGACAAGGTTGCACAGGCTAGTCTTGAACTTGCCGTTTCCTTGCCTCGACCTCTTGCTGGACCACAGGAATGCATCTGGGCCCTGGCTTCCATTTTCCTCTTGGGAAAACAAATTCTGTGTTAATGCTAAGAAGTCATGTATTCTGTTCAGCCATGTGTTCCCCTTATAAAAAAATGTAATGATGAGGGGCTGGGGATGTAGCTCAGTTAGTAGAATACTCGCCTTGCATATGCAAGGCCTGGGGTTAAAATCCCAGCAACACCAGAAAAAAAAAATAGAAATAAAGAAAAGAAAATTTAATGATGAGCAAATATCTAATTTAAAATTTTTTTAGTTGTAGATGGACACAATATCTTTATTTACTTATTTTTATGTAGTGCTGAGGCTAGAACCCAGTGCCTCACTCATGCAACACAAGCTCTCTATCAGTGAGCTACAACACCAGCCCACAAATATCTAATTTGATGATTGTAGACATGTATCAGCTGGACTGATGGATGAAATAGATAATGGCATCTTTGAGAACAGCTTCCTTGGGGCTGGGGTGCAGCCCAGTGGCAAAGTACCTGCCTAGCACACCCGAGACCGTAGGGGGACTCAGCTTTTTGCGGGGGTACTAGGGATTAATCCCAGGAGCACTCTACCATTGAACTACATCATGTACCCTTTTATTTTGAGGTAGGATCTTGCTAAGTTACTTCTCAGCACTACCAGAAAAAAACAAGGAAAGAGAAGAGGAGGAGGAAGGATGGCTTCCTTATTGGTTGTAAAGTCAACAAGGCTTATATTATGGGAACTACATAAACAAAAGCTGGGCCCTATATTTGGTAGATGTTTGTTTAATGATTAGACTTAGGAATGTAATAGCAAAATAAAAATTCTAAAAGCTTGTATATTTAAATCACATTATTTTTATTAGAATATAAATATTGTTGCTGTTTCTGGTTATTCTTTCTGTATTCAGAAAGGGTTAAGAGTAATGTGCTTAGTAATTCAACAGATATTTGTGTCAGGTACTGTGCTGGGTACTTTGAATGTCATGACAAATAGGGTCTTCATTTGTCCTAGTGTGGGAAAGTAAATGACAAGCCTGTAAATAATTAAATGAGATATTTTCAGGTGCTGTGGGGAAAATAAATCAAACAGTGACATGGGGAATGCCTGGGGGTGGGGGAGATTAGGAGGTCAGGGTGGGCTGTCCAAGGAGCTGGGGGGTGAGAAAGGTTTGGTCAGGCAAAGGTAGGGGCAAGAGCTTTCAGACAGGGACCCTGAGGTGCAAAGATCAAGCAGCAAAGGCAAACTTGGCTAGGGTGAGATTCTGAAAGGTCAAGGTCTTCCTGGGAGTCTAGGGGGTGGACCAGCAGAGGCCAGTCCAAGCCAGGTCACCCAGAGTGAGAAAACCTCAACTATGGCCCAGTTATAGGAGGCACGTAGGGTGGCCTGATAGGTTTTAAAAGATTGCTCTGTGCCTGCTGAGATGTGCCAAGAAGGGCCCACATCACACTTGTGGTGTCTCCAACCAAGCTGTACAAGCCAAATCTAACCATAGGGACATCAGAAAATCCCAATGGAGGCCCTGTGTTGGTAAGCTTCCTTCTGTGACAACAAAGCCTGAGGTGACCGCTCAGAAAGGGACAGGTTTATTTCGGCAGGCTGTTTGGAGCTTTCAGCCTATGATCTGCTGCCCCCTGCTCTGAGCCTGTGGTGAGGCTGCACATCCTCGAGAATGCACGGTGAAGCAAAGTGTGGGAGACACAAAGCCCAGTGGTCCATTTTCAAAATAGAGCCTTAATGGACCTAATCCCCTTTCCTGCCTCAGTTTTAAAATTAGCTAGTCACATAGCTTGTATCACTGAGCTCCCCCAATTAGGATATGGCCACCCAGACATGCTTACTAGCCAGGTTCCCCTCGAACACCTTTGACAGGAGTAAATGCCTTGCCCACCCGCTTTCCAGCTCATGCCCAATTTCTTATGGCACCTCAGTATTTTTAATAAAACCCATTAACTTCATGGCCAGGAAGCAAAACTGAAAAAGGAAAAGGGGCTGGGGTCCCACTAATCTCTTAAAGGGTGCCCCTCAATGACCTAACACCCACTAACTAGGCTCTCCCTCTTAAAGCTTGCACTGTCTCCCATAACATCAAGGACCAAGCCTTTAACACATGACCTTTGGAGGACACTCCAGACCCAAGCTGTAGTGGAGATATTCCACAGAAGAATGGGCCCATCCCGTACTCCACCCAAGTGTCAAGTTCATGAAAGACGGTTCCAGATAGAAAGAAACTAAGGGGACCTGACAATTAAAAGGAACAGGTAGCCTGGGTTGGATCCCAGACCAGATAAAAGTGAGACTACTGGCAAGTTAGGTCTGCCCATTAGATAACAGTTACAACAATGTCCATCTTCTGATTTCTTTAAAAAAATATTTTGATTAATGCACATAGCTATGTAGCAGAATGTTCTTGGTTTTAAGAAATACACACTAAGGGGCATTCTGCACTGTAAAATATTTCAGAAGAAAAATCATATACATACACAGACATGATTTTTTAAAATCATACCTATAAACATATATTTCAAGAAGAGCAGGAATGGTAAAGACAAATGAAAACATCAAGTCATTCTAACATTAGGGGAAATCAGAAGGATAAGCTGAAATTCCTTCTACTACTTTTGCACCTTTTTTTCCAAGTCTGCACAAACCTGTGTTTAGATGGGGGTTTTTACTTTGGTTTTGGTGCTGGGGATTGGGCTCAGGGTCCTGCACATACTCAGTGGCTGCAATTCTGATAAACTGCAAGTTAAGCATAGGTTAGCAATCCACTTTGCAAAGGCAAGTATCTATGTAAACTGCCAAGCCATGATGTCCAGGCTCACAGGCCCCTGGATGGTAGTGCTGGCAACATCCCCTATGCCTATATCATTGAGTGCTTTCCTGTTTCTCTTACCTCTATTATGACAACCTTTGCAAATTCTGCTTGGGCCAGTAAGGGACGCTTGCAGCTAACAAACCAGCCACCTGGAAGCACCATGTAACAGGATGGGTACTAGAGCTCCTGGCTTGACCTATTTTCCATGACTTGTGTGGCAGGGTGCCCCTGGTACTCTTCCACCCAGAAGCACACAGTGGCAAGTGTAAATTTTTGCTTCAATTACTTTTGGAAAACAAGAAATATAACTTAAGGTAAAGTTGAGTGTTTTTTGATCTCTCCCCATCCCATCCCATTTCTTTCTATTCTCTTGGATATGAGAATATCCCTTGCAGCCAAAAAAATTACGCACACATAACCCGAAAACTAATGTAATTGTTTGCATATGTGTGTGTATGTATGAGTGTACATACACACACACATATTTGCGCGCAAATGGCATTATACTACATGTAAAACCTTTCTGTAGGATTACGTAATAGTGTTGAAGTACATAAAGCCAGCATCGCGTCCTTCTTTAGTGATTGCTTTTCTCCACATTGCCCTTTCAGGATCTACTGAGCCATGTTAACACGTGGTCTGCCTGCCTTTTAAAGGCCGGGCTGCGGGGAGGTCGGTCACTGGATGCGCGCGAATTTATGCCAGGGCCTCTCCCGAACCATGGAAACCCGAGGCCGGGGTGGGGTCGGCCCGTGCGCACGGATGATCGCAGCACCAGGTCGCGGACAATGCCTGCAGCTCTGGGCTCGGGCCACCGGCCCTGCTGGGGAGCTGAACGATCCTGGCCGGCCCACCGGGCGCAGCAGGCCGCCTCCGCCCAGGGCGCGGCCGGGGAGCGGAGAGCGGGCACCGCCCAGGCGGAGGCAGCGGTGGGCCGCAAGCAGGATAGAAGTATTCATTCATTCTTATCCCGGCCCGCCCGCAAGCGGGCCCTGAGCGTCCGGGGACACCGCGCGGCGGCTGGGGCCTGAGAGTGCACGGGGACAGCACCCGCCCACCGGCCTTTCCCGCGCAGCCTGGCCGCCTCCCGCGTGACCAGCGGAAGCAGGGCGCCCCACCCGCCGTCGGCGCATGCGTGCCGAGAGCCCGCCCTCCAGGCCGGCGGGCGCGGCACCGCGTGCGCGTGCGCGCCTGCCTCAGCCCCTCCACGTGACCCACAGCCGCTTGAGCGCTAGCCGGCAGCGGCGACCGCTTGAGCCGGGTGTTCCGTACGTGCGTGCGTGCGTGCGCGCGCGCGAGCCGCGTGATTGGGCGCGGCGCCGTTGCCCCGCCCCGCGAGGCCCCGCCCTCCGCTCGGCGTCGGCTGCGTCTCCGGCATTTGAATCGCGCTTCCGCCATCTTTCCAGCCTCAGTCGGACGGGCGCGGAGACGCTTCTGGAAGGTAGCGGCGGGGCCGGGTGCGGGGCGACGGGCTACGGGCCGGGCGGGCCGGGGTGCGGCGGCGGCGGGCGGGGAGGCGCGGCGGGGCGTTGGGGCGGCGGGCCGGGCCTCCGGGGGCCCCGGGCCCGCCGCGGCCCCCGCCGCCTTTGTAAGGCCACGTGCCGCTGTCCGCAGGATCGCCGCGATGGCCGCGCAGGGGGAGCCGCAGGTGCAGTTCAAGGTGCGTACCGGCCGGCCGAGCCCCGCGGCGCCCGGGCCCGGGGGGCGGGGTGGGGCGGGGCGGGGCTCACGCGCTTGTCTCCGCAGCTCGTGTTGGTGGGCGACGGCGGCACCGGGAAGACGACGTTCGTGAAACGCCACCTGACCGGCGAGTTCGAGAAGAAGTACGTAGGTAGGTGCCGCGCGCGGGGAGCGGGGCGGCGGGCCTGGAGCGCGCGCTGACCGCCCTGCCTTGCAGCCACCCTGGGCGTGGAGGTCCATCCGCTCGTGTTCCACACCAACAGAGGGCCCATCAAGTTCAACGTCTGGGACACGGCGGGCCAGGAGAAGTTCGGCGGCCTGCGAGACGGCTACTACATCCAAGGTGGGCCGCGCGCGTGCGGGCCGGGCGCTGGCGCGTGCTGTGTCATGCTCGCGGCGGGGCGGGCGGCAGCAGCCCTGCGCCCGTGGCGCTGCCCGGGTGCCGTGGGGCCTTCCCCGTAGCCCCGGTGCGGAGGAGCCGGGGTCTGTCTGTCTGCACCAAGTTTTGCATGTGGCTCCCTAGTGCTCGATTCTGGAACTGGAGAGGCTGTTATAAGATCTACTGTGGCATCAGCTAAAAAGTATCTTTTGGAATTTCCCTGCCCTGATGAAAATGTGGTGGGGTCCTTCCATGTCTTTCCTTCCTTGTGCACGAGCAGATAGACACAGAATGTCCCCCTCAGGGCCGAGGAACTGCTTCAGCATAGATATCCTGCAGTTCCTTGTCTAGGAAGCCTTGCGGCCTCCCCGCGAGTCAGCGGACGGCCAGACCTGGGGTGTTTGAAACAAAAGCGTGATGTTCTCTAGTACATCCAGCCCTTTAAGGACCTTTTGAGAGTGTACTTCTAGGTCCTATTCTCAGAATAAGGCGGGCAGATCTCTGGGTGCTGATCGAGCACTAATTGCTTTTGATACGTTTTAAGGATGAGGTATATCGTCCCCAAAGTGTTTAGGGGGAAATAGAAGAATGGTTTGGATAAGCTGGTCTTTCATGTTTTCTTATAAAGAAGTATTTTAATCAATATTGTGTCTTAAAATTTACATTTTTAGTATTGGAAGAAGGGATTTTTAAATCGAGTGTATAGGGATAACCCAGAGCTGATGAAAATTAATTGAACTTTAGTCTTGTGGTTCTTCCATGCTTGTGTGGTAAACTAGGATTGTGCTGATTGTCATAAATGTTTTTCAGCCCAGTGTGCCATTATAATGTTTGATGTGACATCAAGAGTTACTTACAAGAACGTGCCTAACTGGCATAGAGATCTGGTACGAGTGTGTGAAAACATCCCCATCGTATTGTGTGGCAACAAAGTGGACATTAAGGACAGGAAAGTGAAGGCAAAGTCTATTGTCTTCCACCGAAAGAAGAATCTTCAGGTATATTAGCACCAACTTACTGACTTACAAGTTAGATAAGATTGGAGGAGTTGAGGGCTGTATTACTATGGGTGAAAGAATGTTAGCTTGGATGTTCTCAGGATGAATGAGCATTGTTTCAGTGGTGAGTTTCTTAAAAGTTTCTCCTTTGTTTTAAATAGTACTATGACATCTCAGCCAAAAGTAACTACAACTTTGAAAAGCCTTTCCTCTGGCTCGCTAGAAAGCTCATTGGAGACCCTAACTTGGAGTTTGTTGCCATGCCTGCTCTTGCCCCACCAGAGGTTGTCATGGACCCTGCTTTGGCGGCGCAGTACGAGCACGATTTAGAGGTATCTCGTTCTTATGGTGGCTAATGTTTAGATTTGTTTTGGATCCTGACAGTTTTAATCTGGAATGTTTTGATTTCTCCATTTCTTCTCTAGGTTGCTCAGACAACTGCTCTACCAGATGAGGATGATGACCTGTGAGAAGATGAAGCTGGAGCCCGGCGTCAGAAGTCTAGTTTTATAGGCAACTGTCCTGTGACGTCAGCGGTGCCGCGTGTGTGCCACTTTACTAAAATCTAGCTAAGCAGACATGTGCTTCATTTGTGGAATGCTGAAGGAGATGAATGGGCTTCGGAGCGAATGTGGCAGTTAAAAAAATACCTTCATTTTTTGGACCTGCATATTTAGCTGTTTGGAACGCAGTTGTTTCCTTCTTGAGTTTCGAATATGACTGCTACAGTCACATCACAATATTCAGTGGTGAATCTTGTTTGTTACTGTCATTCCCATTCCTTTTCGTTTAGAATCAGAATAAAGTTGTATTTCAAATATCTAAGCAAGTGAACTCCTCCCTTGTTTATAAGCACTCAGAACCAATAGAGTAGGGCAGCTTGTGCCATCTTAGTTCTTAAACTGTCATTGCTGTGTGACTTAACTTGAAATCTGTGTGTCTGCCTTTATGCCTGTTTGAGTCATGTCACACAAACTGCATGTGACAGGTCAGGAATTGAGGTGTAAATAGTGATGGTGCAGTTGGGCTAGCACAGTGTCTGCCCCATCTTGGTCCTTGCTAGACAAGGTCACTTGGGGGAAAATTTCAAACCTCAGGAGACCTGTCAGCATAAAGATAATAGACATTTTAAAAGGTGGTGGTTGCTTTTACTTGATGGCAAAGGTGACTGACCCCCTTTTAAGATGAGCATTCAGAAGTTGGGCCACTTGAAGTTCTGTTAGAAATGAGTGTGAATTTCACTTTGCCTTTTTTTCTTGGTGTTAAATGTCCAAAATCAGTACTCCAGGAAGATGTTTCGTGTTTACTTGCTACTTTCCAAGTACTCCCAAACTTTTAGAGATAGTTTAAAGGGAAGGACACTAGAGCTTTTGGTGTCCATCACCCCAAAGAATACTTGTAGGTAGTGTAAATAAAACAGTAGCCAAGAACACTACCAGAATGCACAGTAGGATGTGAAGCCTTATCAGATTGAGCCTTTATCTTGCATGGTTCCCATGTGTAAAGATGAATTAGGGAAGAGAGAAATTAGATCTGAGGAGTTGGTCCATCAAAACTGCTATGCCATTTAGGAATCTCATTAAGAGCTGCTTATTCTAGTCCAGTTGCAAAGTTCTTAAATGTCTGATTATATTTAGACAATATCCTACCTTGGAAGAAGGTAGACATGATCACTTTTTAGCGAAAATAAGATTTAATGTAGTTACTATATAAGCTTTCATGAACAGATTGGTTTAAAAATCCAATTTGCTGTGTATGCTGTGTTCAGAACCAGGTGTCAGCATTCTGTGAAATAAAGTTTTCCTATAATTGGAATGACACGTTTGTAACATAAAATGCAAGTATCTATGACATTTTGTCTCATGTAACAGTTAAAATTTGGACACTGCTTACCTGTTCAGTGTGTGGTGGGAAAGTACTTATAAGTCATTCATTGGAAGAAAATTGTTGCAAAATATATTACTTTGCCTGAATTTTCTGTCATTTCTAGTATTTGCTGTAGGAATAGTGAGCATAGATCTTGGTTCTGTGAAAAGTCAGGTCGGCCGCACAGCAGATTGTCTACTGTATGTGGGGTACAATTCTGTTCTGTGGAGACAAACAGGGTTCTCCCATGCTATAAGAAGTCAGCACCCAAGGAGAAAGTGTTGGAGGCTTTATACTGCATAGTTAATACTAGAAATTGTTTTATTTGGACAAAGTAACTTAAGAAAAAGTATCATGTCTAAACGGGGAAAAAATGGAGCATTTTTCACTATTAAAATGTGTTTTGAAAAAGGTAATTTCAAACCCGAGTGAACTTTGGGCTTTCTAAATCATGAAATGTCCTGGAAAGAGCAAAGATTTCCCAAAATAAACCACTTGCAAAGAAGATTGGTTTCCTGGCTGCTGACATGCCACTAAGGAACAATTTCTGGGTTGTTTTTGGTAAAATCAGGTCAGGACTGTGGGCAAGTGGAGGGTTGAGCATAGGTGAGTTGCCAGTGTACGCTTGGAGCAAGCTGTCCTTGTGCCTCTGGCCTTGGGGCTGTGGTCATCCTGCCCATTGCCATAACTTGAGGCCAATTTTAGATGCACAGTTGTCAGGCATTGGTGGTGAGAACACCCTTCAACCTTAAGGTTGAAGCCTCGCCACTTAAACCTCCCCATTAAGCCAGGCACAGTGGTGCATGCCTCCAACTCCTGGAGGTTGAGGCAGGAGGATCACGGCCTTGGGGACGTTAGTGAATCTTGGCTACATGACATGGCCTGAAGTCTTGCAAGTGGGGCTCTGGCTCCTGGCATCCAAAGATGGTGGCTGCTTGTGTGCTGCTTTTCAAAACACTGGGCTCTTGAAGCACAGCCTGCACGTCCAGCACTCCCTCCCTGAAGGCTTTGCATAGAGTGGAGTGTCTGTGTCTGTGGTCATGTCCCTCCTAGCTCCAGCCAGCATAGTGAACGTGCAGTTGTGATTATCTGACTTGCTAGTCCTCACGAGAACCAGGGTCTTGTCTCTGTGCTCACATCCCTGGTGTTTATTGATGCTGTATAGGAACCTTGGGAAGATGAGACCTGGGGATAGAGATGGGCTGAGTGGAGAGAGGCAGACAGATCTTCTATCATACCACTGAAGTCGGGGTGGTACTTCATTCCAGGGTTTGTAGCTCACATCTGGTTTGTTTGATCCAGCTTGTTTCCTCTAGTGGAGTAGGGAAAGGTTGGAACGTCCAGGATTGGGACAGTGCTCTGCCAGAGTCCATCTGTGGTGCCTCGTGTTTGGCCATAGGACCTAGGGCAGGAATCTTGGGTTAACCAGTCTCGATTCCCTACCTTGAAGTGGGACATGCCATGTAAGTGGTGCTTTTGGAATATTGAGTAAGTCATTCCTTCCCATGTCCAGAGCAGTGCTGGGGCATCAGGAGGAGCAGGTACTTGCTCAGGAATCCTGCAGATCACCTGGGGTGCATCCCAACAGAGAGGCAGACTGATGCCTTGGAAATATCCCTGGAATCTGGTCTTAGAGGCCTGGTAAGGAGGGCCACAGGCTGCCGTGCTGCTTTCGGAGGTCAGTTTACAGGTTTGATACCCAGAACACAGCGGGAAGCCACTGAAGGACCTTTTAAAGGGTTTGGCTGCAGGAGTGGGTGCCTAGGGACCCGTGACGGCAGCCTTGCTCCACTGGAATAGGGCAATATTCCAGAAAGACCATCAAACACCTCAGTGAGATGCCCTGAAACCCACATGCATGCCCTTCACCACCTAGTTCATGGGAGGGTGCTGCTGACCCTAGCTGGGTGAGATGGGTGTAGGGGCTGCCTCTTCACGTCATTCATGCAGAGACTCCGCCATCCGCCAGCCTGGCAAGATGGCCGTGTGCAGGCAAGATGAGATTCCAGCCCTCAGGACAAAAGTCTGGCGGGTGCACTGGGGTCAGGGCATGGGCACCATTAGCTTTTTGCCTTTTCTCCATCCCTGATGTGTCTGAACATTTTTTCCCCAAAAGTGAAAACAGCCATATACTTTATGTATTAGAAGTTTAGAGTCAAAGCTTGCAGTCACACTTTGCACAAGGTGGAGGAGCTGGTGAAGTCTTGCCATGCGTCCTTCCAGATTCTCACAAGATGGACCGCAGAGCTAATCTGCTTCGTTTTCACTCTTTACTAAGTGCCACCAGAGGGTTTCACACTATTTTTAATAATTAGTGATCCACATTGTGAATGGCCCTAAATCAGCCAGTTCTGAGATTCTGGCCAGGGGTGTGTCTGTGGGCAGCCTTCAGAGTGGCTTGACTCTCTCAGGGAACCTAATCTTCCAGTGCTTTCAACTTCCATGTTCTCCCAGTACTCAGCCCATCAAGGTAATTTCAACTTCTGAAGCTGTGCCCCACTTCAGCAGATGGATGGGAATTTTATGAATCATGTGTGTGTTCGCCACGTGGCCTCAGCTCTGTGCCCGCTGTTGGACATGGTGTGGGATGCAGAGATGCCATTACCTGCTGAGCCACACACCAGGCGGCCTGTTGGTGTTTTCAGACACAACACACAGCCAGGTGTGTGCACTCCCCACTTGGAGAATTCATATTATTTTGTTCAAATTGGAGCTTGGGAAGTATTGACTGGTGGACTTATAGTGACAGAATTTAAGAGAAAAATAGGGTTAACCAAAGAAAACTCTGACGAGAAGGAAAGTGAAAGTAGAAATTAAAAGAAAGCATGTGATGCGCTGACCATAATGCGCTGACCAGTGGAGCTGACTGGCCCTGGCGGCACTTCGCCACTTAGGCTGTCTTACCTTTCAGGCCGTGGTTGCCAGCCAGGAGGACTAGGGTCTGAGACATCCTGTCAACTTCTGGGATGGTCCCCGCCTCCTGTTGCTGGTTATATCCCACCCAGGGCAGACTGAGGAAGGATGCTAAGTGGGACACACAGGAATTCTTGTCACCTGAATTTTTCCTAATCTGAGTCCCTGTAGTTCCAGGATTAAGTAAACTTTGTCTTAACACAAAACTGTTAGTACATTCATCACTTAATATTTAGTCCCAGGCTGGGGTTGTGGCTCAGCGGTAGAGCGCTTGCCTTGCATGTGCAAGGCCCTGGGTTCAATCCTCAGCACCACATAAAAATAAATGAATAAAATAAAGATATAATGAAAAAAAAAATAAATGAAATAAATAAATATTTAAAAAAATATTTAGTCCCAATTCACTCTTTCTAAACACAGGGGGGCTATTTCCAGACTCTGTCCCTGATGCCCCTGGTTTCAGAAGCTACTAAAGTAGCTGCCCACTCCCCCTCCCAGCACCATGCGTGTTGTCTGCTTATAACTGACTTCACTCAGAGCCCAAGGTTGGAACACCAAGAGCAAAGTCTTCTCAAACCCTCTCACCAGGACAGGACTGGGGTGACCTCAGACCAGCAAGATTCATCTCATGACTGGGCATGTTGTGCCTTATAACAAATTCAGGGGCTCTTGGCATGGAAACGGGACAGGTGGGAAATGCTTTTGGGGGTGGTCATTGAACTGTCACACACCGCATTAAAAATGTTCATGGATTTTCCAAACATTGTTAGAACCAATAAATTTACATTTTTTTTTACATAATTGCAAGGAACATTTTTGTATATATGGTTTGAATACCTAGTTTTCATTTTGGTTTTGGTGCTGGGGATTGAACCAGGGCCTTGCATGCTAAGCATGTGCTCTCGCGCTGAGCTACACCTCAACCCTGGTTTGAATAGTCTTTCTCTTACAAATAGCAGTGAGAGTATTTGGTTAGAATTTATAAAAATCATTGCTTTTATTATTTTTTAAACATTTATTCTTAAGTTTTAGGTGGACACAATATTTTACAAAATCGTTGTTTTTTAAAGGCTGGTCCAACCCTTAAAGGCTGGTGCATATGCCTATATTCCTAGCTCCTCAGAAGCTGAGATAGGAAGAACGTAAGTTCCAGACCAGCCTGGGCAACTTAGAGAGACCCTATCTCAAAATTAGAAATAAAAAGGCTGTGGATGTGGCTCTGGCAGAGCAGAGCGTCCCTGATTCAATCCCCAGTGCCACAAGATAAATAAGCAAATAAATAAGGCATTATCCAATGATTCTTTTGAGACCTTGATTGGATTCTTTATAATCACTTTGTTTTAATCCGATGACGTTTAATAGTGTATCAGGTACCCAGGGAGCCCCCGCTCTTCAGGAAAACCAGGTGTGACTGGCCTGTTAGGCTGCTGCCTGCCTTCCTCGTGTGCTGCCCCAGGTCCCACCACCCTGCTTCTCTATTCTTGTCTCCAGCTTTCCACTCCTTTAGATTTCTTCTACATAGTCCCGAAAGAGTGGATCTCCCTCCAGCCGTTGTTTACCTGATCTTTACTGTAACCTTGTGCCTTGTGACACCTTTGTGCATTTGTTTGGGACAATAAGATGCACAGACATAGCCTGGCATGGTGGCATATGCCTGTAATCCCAGCAGCTGAGGAGGCTGAGGCAGGAGAATCATGAATTCAAAGCCAGCCTCAGCAAAAGTAAGCCACTTAGCAACTCAGTGAGACCCTGTCTCTAAATAAAATACAAAATAGGGCTGGGGATGTGGCTCAGTGGTTGAGTGCCCCTGAGTTCAATCCCTGGTACGCCCCCCCACAAAAAAATATGCACAGATACATTTGTCTATTCTTCACGTGAGTTTCCCAGGGCTGCCGTGGCAAATTGCTACCAGCGGAGTCTTCAAACAGCACACTTCCCCTCTCGCATTCTGGAGGCCACCGTTGTGAGATGGAGGGATGGGCAGGCTGGTGCTCTCTCTGAGGCCTGGGGACCATGTGACCCATGCCTTCTCTGGGCTTCTGGTGGCTTGAGCAAGCCTTGGGGACACCTCTCCCACTCTGCCTCCATTATCACCTAGCCTCTTCCCTGATCTTCTAACAGGGACACCAGGAAGGCTGACCACTACTTCTCAGTACAATCTCATCATCACTGACAAACCCATAGGGACCTTATTTCTAAGTAGGGCCACTTCCTGAGGTGGAACAGGCTAACCCTTGAGCATGGCTCTTGGGGGACATGGTTCGGCCCACAGCAGTTTCCTGGCAGAGACTGCATGGCCTCCAGATTGCTGGCCTCCGAAAGCACATTACTGCCAACTTCTCAGGCAGTATCAGTTTCCCTCTGGGACACATATACACTAGGGAGTTGAAGAGCTGGATGAAGGACACATGAATGTTCAACTGCAAGAGACGCCATCAGAATCTCCCCAGAGACACGCTTCCATCAGCATACATATGCGTCCAGGACCTGCACCCTCTCTCTCACCCCCATGGTGCAGACAACCTTATGGAGTGAGTTATTTCAATGTATTTCCCGTCCTGCTGAGCCCCCGGGGAGTCCTGACAGGCCTGGCTGAGGGTGTGCCCAGCCATGCACAAGCCACCCTCAGGGGCTCTGGGGCTGGGGACAGGGCCCAGCCCAATATGGAAGTGCCAGCCTAGTCCCCAATCAGGAAAGGGAGGTTTGAGCTGCTGGAACATGAAGCGGCTTCTGTCTGCTGCGGTCTCTCTCCTCTTCAGGCATATTTTGGTTTTGTTTTTAATTTTCTTTTTTGCCATTTAATATTGTTGTAAGGAGTACAAATCAAACCTTAACGCTGTGAGCATGCATTTATCACGCTCTTTTATATCGGAGTGAAACATGAGTGTGTTTAACTTGCAGGGCAAACCACCAAAGTGACCAACTCACATTTCCTTGTTCAGCTGGATGTGGCTGGAGGTAGCCTAGAGGGACCCTGGCCCATTGGGAGCTCTCGGGTACGGGGTGCTGGTGGGGTGAGCACGGTCTCCCTGGGAGGAGGCTGCACAGGCTCAGTGGCCACGAGCCTCCTGCCTCCTCTGCCTGAACTCCTGGAGGCCCTCCTTGGCCCACCTCCTGGGTGCACAGGGAGCCGGTGCACATCTATCAGGGCTGCTAGGGGCAGGTGGGCAGTAAACCCCAGGGCGGGTCCTCTCACCCCCATGGTGCAGACAACCTTATGGAGTGAGTTATTTCAATGTGGCATTGCTTTGCTTTGCATTGGTCCCCAATTTGGATCATCTCATATATTTATCAACTCTGCACATCCTCTTCAATGTCTGCTCAAGGTCTATTAGATGGTCTTTTTTTTTTTTTAAGAACTGTTTATTTATTTATTTATTTATTTTGGTTGGTTTAACTATAGAAGAAGCATTCTTTATATACTTTGGACATTATTCTTTTGGCATGCATGTATTTAATATTTTTGGGAAAATACTTTTCCTCATTTGTAATTTGTTCTTTCACTTTAAGGCTTTTTATGATTAGCAAAAGATCTTAGTTTTAATATGGTCACATTGATTAAAAACTCTTTTAGGAATCAAGCAGGTACTTCTCAAAAGAAGAGATACAAATGGCCAACAAATACATGAAAAAATGTTCAACATCATTAATAATCAGGGAAATGCAAATCAAAAGTACACTGAGATTTCATCTCACTTCAGTCAGAATGGCAGCCATCGATAATGAATACTGGATAGGATGTGGCTAAAAAGGAACACTGCTAAACTGTTGGTGGAACTGTAAACTAGTACAATCACTATAGAAATTTGCATGGGGCCTCCTCAAAAGACTAGGCATGGACCCCCTCACTACATGACCCAGCTATCCCATTCCTTAGTATTTATCCTAAAGAATTAAAGTCATCTTATTACGGAGATACGTGCATACCCATGTTTATAGCAGCACAGTTCAAAATAGCCAAACTTCAACAGGTGAATGGATATAGAAAATGTATATATATATACACAGTTGTGGGGAGCCACTCCAAATGCATACATCTTTAAGTCCTGATATACCACAGGGATCTGAAAGGTCACTGTAGTCTGCGCAGTAGTGCCATGGTTCCTGACTCAATCTTTTCCCTCACTAGGATAATAAGGTGTGGCCCTGGGAGTGGCCCTAGGTGTAGGCAGCACCCAAAGGGGTTGAGCTACACTCACCGGTTCCCTTGTAATCCTACCCCTGGCCTCATTTGAATGGCGTCTCCCCAATAAAAGGGTTCAGCACGTGCTCCTCTCTCTCTTTCCACGGACCCCTAAGGTCAGAGGAGCCATTACAGGACCCAAAGAAAAAGGTATTTCTCTGTCTCTGTGTGGTTATTTCGTGCAGCCCAGTTCCCCCCTGGAGTGACTCTGAGTGTTTAGTCCCAGAGCTCCACACACAATGGTGTGTGTGTGTGTGTTTGTGTGTTTGTGTGTGTTGCTGGGGATTGACACAATGGGATTTTATTCAGCCATAAAGAAAAATGAAATTACAGAAGGAAAATGGATGGAACTTGAGAGCATTATATTGAGAAAGTCAAACTCGAAATGTCAAGGGTCTTAAGTTTCTTCATACACAGAAGCTAGAGAAGAAAAGGCAGAGAAAGATGGGGAGGATCTCCTAAAAATCCAAGGGGGACAGGAGAGGAAGGCACAGGAGTGGAAGGCTCCGAAGGCGGGAGTGCTGGGAGTGATACTTGTCAGATCATATTGTTATATTGTGTATCCTGTGCATGCACAAATATGTAACAACAAATCCCATCAACACGAGCAACCATAATACATCAATAAAAAATGTGGGGGAGAGGGCTGGGGATGTGGCTCAAAGGGTAGCACGCTGACCTGGCATGTGTGGGGCCCGGAGTTCTATCCTCAGCATGGCATGCGTGTGGCCCTGAATTCGATCCTCAGCACCACATACAAAGATGTTGTGTCTGCCGAAAACTAAAAATAAATATTAAAAAATTCTCTCTTTTTAAAAAAAAAAATGTGGGGGAGAAAAGAAACAAAAACCTCCTTCAGTACGTGCTTTTATTAAGAAATCCTTTAAACTTGGAAATTGATGTATTTTCCAGGATTGATTTTGAGGAGTGGGATCATCAGGCCAAAGCATGCACAGATAATGGGGTTTTTAAGCCAGGTCACCTTGCGGTCCACTTTGGATGAGCACCATGAAGGCAGGGGCTTGGTCTTCCCACTTTCCCATCTCAAGCTCTTGCGCAGTGGCGGGTGTTTTTTTAACCTATAAATACCCCCGGGACCATACAGTAGGACGTCCTCCAGTACACTGTAGTAGTGCTTGGCCACCCAACAACCCCGATGACCTCAGTGCCCCCTAATGACCATGCGCACCTCCAGTTTTCCTCAAGGCTTTCATGTCCGTTGAGGTTCCAACAAGGGTCCCATGTCGCCTTTGTCTTATGCTAACTCTTGGATGGTAGGTGTTCCTCTCCGGTTTTGTTTCCTTGACCTTTGTTTGCTGAGAAACGGGACCATTGGTCCTGCAGACTTCCCCGCAGTCTGGATTGGATATTTGTATTTTTTTTCTTTTCTTTTCTTTTTTAATATTCTTATTAGTTGTTGATGGACCTTTATTTATTTACAATTATGTGGTGCTGAGAATTGAACCCAGTGCCTCACACATGCTAGGCAAGTGCTCTACCACTGAGCCCTAGCCCCAGCCCCTGGATATTTGTATTTTTCCCCATGGGGCTGCAGGTGTCTCACACAGGAGCTCCCAGGATGGGTGGTGAGATGCAGCAGCTTGGTGTATATAAACCCCCGCGTAGCCCCGCCCACTGAGCCCCGCCCTGACGGACCAGTCCAGCCACGCCCACTTGACACAACACTGGCCACGCCCCCTTGGCTCTGCCCACGTGGCCCCGCCCGTGGCCTCGCCTGCCTATAACTCTCTAGACCACACTAGTCATGGGCAGTGGAATCTCTGGCTGCACTTTTCCTTGGTGGTGAGGTTGGCCAGTGGCCCCGGATTAGTGTCCAGCGTGATTCATCCACTGCAAAGCTTGAGACCCACACAGCAGAAACCGCTGTTAGGCTCAGACCCACTTGGCTAGGCGGGTGTCCGTGCCCAGCCCAGTCCAGGTGTGCACAGCTTCAGCGTGGGTGGGGAGATGTGCTGAGACCCCCGGGCCTGGCAGTCCAACCCGTGCCCAGCTCTCTTGCTTTCCCTCCTCGTTTCTGGGCTGGACTCTCCAGCCTTTCACAGTGAGGATGCCAGGTCCCCCAAAGAGCAGTTAATTTTATTTGCTCAATTTTTTGATATACAGAAAATCATTTCAGAATTCCTGTGACAGAAATACTAAATTCAAGATTTCTTTCTTATCTTGAAAATATGCCCCACTGAGTGTGGATAGTCTCAGTACTGTGATCAAAAGTTAATTGGATTATTTTCTTCTGTGTGGTCGTGTTATCAATTTGATATACATTTAGGTTTATCATTGGCACATGTATTCAAAATTAGGGCCCCTCCTTTAAATTGAATTCTGTTATCACTTTATTCAGATAAATGGACCAGGTTTCCAAGAGAAGGAAAAGACAATCTCCAGACTGGGTAAGCAACTGTGATCCAATATACAAAGAACGTCTGACCGTCAACAGTTAGATAAGGAACAGACCAGTTCAAAAACCAGACAAGAGAGCTGAGCAGACCTCTCACTGAAGAAGGCACACAGCTGGCAAATGAACATAATATATGTGCAAGTGCAGGGTGGGATGGGGGAGTATGTAAAAACTAGTCGCCTCCACTCATCTGCCAGCATGCAGAACTCAGTCTGGTGTGGAGTGCTGATGAGGGTGTGGAGCAGCCGGAGCAGGGTCCTCGCTGGCAGGAGAGCACCACAGTGCAGCTACTTTGGACAACACTTAGCAGTTTCTCATAAAAACCAAGTCTTGCCACAACTTAGCAATCACTTGACTTTGTGTTTACCCAAATGGGTCAAAAGCTTATGTCCTCAGACACCTGCACAGGAATGTTTGTAGAAGCTTTTTTCATGACTTCCCCAACTTGGAAGCAACCACTGTGTGTGTTAGTAGGCGGGTGGACGAACTGTGGTACGTCCAGAAAATGGAATATCATTCAGCACTCAAAAAACTGAGTTGTGGGAGTTGGCCTTTTCCTCATGCTCCTCTCTCCTCCAGAGCACCAATCTGGCTGCACCGCGCTAGCTCTGAGCTCAGGATCCTGCTTAGCTAGCACCACTGCCTCCCTCCAGTCACCCATGATGAGATGTTCTCTGACATTTACAAAATACAGGAGATCAAAGATGCGCTCTGCCCTGAGATGGAGGACAAGATGGTCAGTAGGGTAGAGGGTAACATTGATGACTTGTTCATTGGTGGAACTGCCCCCTCTGAAGGACCCAAGGTTGAAGATACCAGAAGCACAGTAATCACTGTGTTGATGATTTGCAGTAAACCAGCTTCACCAAAGAAGCCTACAGGAAGTACATCAAAGATTACATGAAGTCAACCAAAGGCAAATTTGAAGATCAGGGACGAGAGAGGGTAAAACAGGGGCTGCAGAACAAATCAAGCACATCCTTGCCAATTTCAGAAGCTACCAGTTCTTTATTGGTAAAAACATGAGTCCAGATGGCAGGGTTGCTCCCCGGGACTACCGTGAGGAAGTGTGACCCCATGTGTGGTTGTCTTTAAGGATGGTTTAGAAATGGAAAAATGTTAACACATTTGGCAGTTACTTTGGATCTATCATCTGTCGCCATAACTGGCTGCTGCTTGTCATCCATGCAACACCAGGACTTAAGGCATATGGGACTGCGGTCGTCTTGAGCACATCTTGATCGTGATTTATGTGGAGGGGAGGCTTTGTTTTTTAAGAAAACGTGTCACGTGGGTTGTCTAAAGGTACAGTGCATTTAAACTCACCTGAGAGAGGTTCTCTTAGTTTAATACATGTCTACACTAAGTCCAACCTGCAGTGTTCCTGGAGAAGCTGGAACCCCTTGGAAAGCTGACTGCCTTCAGATAACTCCTGCAGCGAGAACCACTTCTGCAACTGGAATATGAAAAACAAGGATCAACGTTCGAATTCTGACTTGTAATAAAGGGAAAGACCGTGCTCACAGCAGAGCCAACACTTGCAGTGTGGGACCTTACAGTGGAAATAGTTGACCCGGAAGAGATCACCAAAAGAATAAAGAGACGCTAGCTCAGTTGGAAAAAGAGAAAAACTGAGCTGTGGAGCCACCCAGGTGCACGATGCCGAGGACCAGCCTCCGAACAGGCTCTGAGTCCAGGCCACGGCCTCTGGGAAGAGCAGAAAGTGGGGACAAGGGGAAGATGAGTGGAGGGGAAGTGGGGGTGGGAAGATGGAGCCCAGGGGACTCTGGGTAGGAAACCATTACTCTGGGTAGGAAACATGACACCGTGGTGGCAGATCATGTCATTTACATTCACCAAAACCCACAGAAGGAACAACCCCAACATGAGCCCTCACATCCACCAAGGGGCAGGACCCCAAGGCCAGCCCTTGCGTCCACTGTGGGCTCTGGGCAGTGTGTCAGTGCAGGCTTGTTGCTCGGCACTTGTGCCCTCTGGCTGGGTGGATAGCAAGACTGTGTTGGGTTGGCCAGGAGCACACGGGGCCTGGATATGTACTTGGCACAGTTTTTCTGTGAACCTAAAAATTTTGTTGCTCTAAAAAAAAAAAAAAGTTTTTCCCCCACTACTGGGGATTCAACCTAGGGGCACTGAACCACTGAGCCATCTCTGACCCTTCTTTAAAACACTTTATTTAGAAACAGGGTTGTGCTAAGTTTCTTAGGGCCTCACTAAGTTGCTGAGGTTGGCTTTAAATCACAATCCTCCTATCTCAGCCTCCTGAGCTGCTGGGATCTCATAGTTGTTTTTGTTTTTATTGTTTTTAAATAATGGTAACAAATAAGATTTAAATATAGATAATTCTGTTATAGAGTATCTGTCAATGGATAACCATTGAGATTCTTTTATTAAAACAATTGGTATGTAAATTGACTCACAAAACTTGTCTCCCAAAGTATGATAAAGCCATCTTTGAAACAAATAATGGAGTCCCTGGTGTCCACAGGAAGCCTCTTGTAGAGACCAACCTTCCAGGACGTCAGCCAGTGTGTACACAGCCGAGAACCAGGCAGTCTGTGTTTTTAAACACCACCAAATCTTGAAATATCTGCCACTAAGTTGGGCACATCGAAAGGCCTGTCTTAAACTCCTCATGCTGTAAAGAAGCGGGGTGGCCCTTGTTTTGTTTGCTGATCTATTTACAGCAGAGGGGAACACGGGGAAGGGGGCACTGCTGCCTAGTAGGGCAGCCCACCATGAGAGGGGTGTACCTAGTTTCAGGGGGAGCTGTGCTAGGTCTTCTCTCTCAAGAAGAGGTGGCCTGCAGTGCATGTTCTGGTGTTTGTCCTGAACAGGTCAGAACTGGTCACAGTGTTCTTCACACCCTCCTCCGACACAGGCTGACCTGCGAACTGAGCTCATCAAATATATTTTTGTTATCATTGGTGTTTTTTTCTTCCGGGGATTAAAGTGGGGGGCAGTCCTCTACCACTGAGCTACATCCCCAGTCCTTTTTATAGTTCTATTTTGGAGGCAGGGCATTACTAAGTTGCCCAGCCTGGCCTCGAACTTGCAATCCTCCTGCCCCAGCCTCCCATGTCTCTGGATTACAGAAGTGGCCACCATACCCAGCCAGTTTTTAAAACTTCACCATTGTAAGTGTGCAGTCAGTAATCACCCTACCCCTTCCCTGTCCCTGACACCTCTGCTCTGGCTCTGCATGTGCTGTCTTCTTCTGGAAACACTCCTAACAGGGATGCCTGTAGCACCTGGCCCATCAGGCTTCTCGTGCTGGGCTGCCTGGCTGAGCTGCTCTCCTGCTGAGCCTTGGTGCCCGTTGTCCTGGCTGAGCACAGCTCCGTCCTGTGAGGACCAAGGTGCCCATTCAGTCTCCCTCCATGGATGGACGTGGAGCTTGTGTCTGCCCTATGGCTGTTGTAAGTGGCGCTGGGTGAGCCTCCAGTGCAAGCCAGCTCTTGCAGATGGTGCCTGAGCGGACCTGCTGGTCTTAGGGAATTCTAGGCCTGGGTTCCTTGTTTTTGGAGTGAGCTCGCTGTGCCCCATGAACAGCTGGGATGCCCTCTCCTCCACTGGCTGTGGGATCACTTTCCTTTGTCCCCGAGGTGGTCCTGAGGGAGAGAGCAGTGCAGCTCCACTCAGTGTGTCCTTCTGCACTCCTCCTCCAGGCCCTGCCTTTGGTGGCAGCTGTGTGACAAAGCTCAGTCACTAGCGCGGACTCTGCATCTGCACAGTCCAGCCATGCTGACATCGCCAGGGTGCTGGGCCTTAAGACTCCCTCGCAGCCATCCTCCATTCTGCGAGGGAGTGTGAACTTGGTGCGGGCACCACCTGAGCATGGCTGTACTGTCCTCTGTGTGGCCCATGGTGACACCAGGCCACCTTGAACGTGGCTGTCCTATCTTCTGTGTGGCCCACAGCAGCACCAGGTCACCCTGAGCATGGCTGTCCTGTCCTCTGTGTGGCCTGCAGCAGCACCAGGCCACCCTGAGCATGGCTGTCCTGTCCTCTGTGTGACCCGCAGTGACACCAGGTCATGTGGAGTTAATCCATATAGGTATCCGTGTGCCCTTTTAATACTTAGTTTCAAATCTTTTTTTTTTTTCATTTCAGGAAAAACTTCCCAAAATACACTTTTTAATTTTATTTTGTTACTGCCTTGGTCTTCTTCAATGAGTCAATCTATTTAAGTATATATAAATTATTATCTTCTATACACGTTCCTTATTTTGGATTCATTTTATCTCATCATTTATTTTATTTCTAAAAATACCTTTATTTTGTTTACTTAGTTTTTTTATGTGGTGCTGGGCATCCACCCAGTGCCTCACACATGCCAGGCAAGTGCTCCACCACTGAGCCACAGCCCTAGCCCTCATCATTTATTTTAAAATTCAGTTTTATGTGGGCTGGGGTTGTGGCTCAGTAGTAGAGTGCTTGCCTAGCATATGCAAGGCTCTGGGTTTGATCCTCAGCACCACATAAAAATAAATAAATAAAATAAAGGTATTGTGTCCAACTACAACTAAAAAAAATTTAAAAAAATAAGATAAAATTCAGTTTTATTGAAGTATAAAAGAAGTATGTTAAATATAGGTATTTACAGTGTAAACTTATATTTAATTTCAATTGTGATTTTATTTTACTTTTTTGAGACGAGGTCCGTTGTCCAAGTTGACCTTGAACTTGCAACCCTCCTGCCTCAGTCTCCTAAAAAGTTGGGGTTTCAGGTGTACACCATTGTACCTGGCTCTGAATTTTCTTGAAATTGCTCTTGGTGCATTATAATTATACATATTAGCAGGATTCATTGTTAAGTGTTTGCACAAAACAGAATTTGGTCAATGTCTTTCCCCAGCAATCTCCCTTCCCTTCTCCATCTTTCCCAACTCTACTGGTCTCCCTTCTAGTTTCGATTTCATTATCATTATTATGCCCACACTGGGGATTGAACCCAGGGGTTCCTGTGTTCCTGGATAGTGCTCCAAGACTGAGTTATGACCCAAGACCTTTTTCTATTTCCTATTTTGAGGCCGAGTCTCATTACGTTGCTGAAGCTGGCCTTGAACTTTCCGTCCTCTTCCCTCAGCTTCGGAAGCTGCTGGGATACGAGGCATGTGCCACCACATCTGAGTCTAAATTTTGACATAAGTGTTGCTTCACACCCATGAAACTTGCGTGGCGATCAAGGCAAGCGCTATTTCTGTGGCCTCGGACACGTCTAGTGCCCTTGAGACCCCAGCCTCTGCCCTACCCCCAGGTCCTGGCATGCCACCTGCCCTCTGCTCTCTGCTGGTGGGAAGGCTGCTGAGGTGGGCACAGGGAGTGCTGTCGGCCTGGCTTCCTGCACTCAGCCTGCTCAGCAGGACGAACCATGATTCGACCACGAGGCTGTGTGTGTCCATTGCTGGCTCTCCTCTGTGGCCATCAGGGCACAGATGTCTCCCGTCCACCATCACCAGCAGGCAGGCTGTTGGGTTGGGGCTGGGGACTGGTGCTGCCAGGAGCCTGTGCTCGACAGCCTATGTGGGCATGTCTAGGGCAAAGAGGGAGGTCTGGAGTGGGAGGGTCTGATGAGTACATGTTTAAGGTTTTAAGAAAACATACCATTTTTAAAAGAATTTTCTGTGACCTCCAGCACCTCGTGGTGGTCTTGTGCCCCTGAATGAGGACGGGAACCTTTTCTGTTTGGTTATTGGCTATGTAAACATTTTTTTGTCCAGTGTCGGTTACTGTCTTTTGAAAATTGGACCATCTGCCAGCCAGGCACGGTGGCACATGGAAAGTCCTTGCTTAGCATCTGATCATCCATCTTAAGTGACAGCCACCATTTTAAGAAAAATTTTGCTTTCCCACCTAAGGACGTTTCTGAGAAAGGCTCACCACTCCCTCACACCAACCCCACCCTTAACCACCCGTGTTAGGACCCTTCGGCTCTAATCCCTGAGCCTGTCCCATAAAAGTCCAGACCCCCAAGCCTGTTTTGCCTCTCTCTGTCTACGGAGAGGTGGCCTTTATTTGTCAGCTCTGACAAATAAACTCTCGTGGGTACCTCTGCCTGGTCTCAGTCTTTCTTTTCAAGCTCGACAGTCTCCTGGTTCCTCACTTTCCTTTCAGCACACGCTTGTGATCCCAGTGGCTCCAGAGGCTGAGGCAGGAGGATCTTGAGTTCAAAGCCAGCCTCAGCAACAGTGAGGCACTAAGTAACTCAGTGAGACCCTGTCTTTAAACAAAATGCAAATAAAAAGAAGGACTGGGGATGTGGCTCTGTGTTGAATGCTTCTGAGTTCAATCCCCGGTATCCTCCACCCCCTGTCCCCCCAAATTGGACCATCTGCATTCTTTTTATTGCAAGGAGTGGCTCTGGGTACATGTGATTTCCCCTAGGAGGGCTGGCCTTTGCGTTTTTAAGTCAGTTTTTTCAAAGAGCAAGCTGTTTCAGCTTTGAAGAAGCCCAGGTGACGTTTGCTCCTGTGGTTCCTGGCATGTCACTAGAGTTTTCTCCTCTTCTGGAGGACTTGCAGCTTTGGGTTCTACATAGACCTCAATGGTGTATTTTGGATGACATCTTCTTAGGGAATGAGGTACGGGAGCAGGGTTTTTTTTTTTTTTTTTTTCCATGTAGATAACCAGTAGACCCCGCTTGTTGAAAAGAATTTCCTTTTTGAGTGGAACTACCGTGACATCTTGCAAAAATCATTGACAAAATGGGTCCCTTCCTGGACTTGTGCACTCCATCCCTTGACCTCTGTGACTGTCTTTCTGACAGTCAAGCTGCTTTGATTTATGCACTTTTAAGCCTTGAAGCAGGTAGGTCAATCATGACATCTTTGTCTTTTGTTGGTTTGCGGATTTGGGACCCTGTGACCTACTTCAGCCTCACTCCACAGACGGCCCCACTGCAGCCTGGGCTTGGGTGCCAGAGGCCCATAACATTGTCCTTGAGAGACTCTTACTTTCAGAGCCTGCAGGTGCAGGTGCCAGCACTTCCCAGCTTCCTTGGCCCCATGGGGCAGCTCCTCGCTCTGCAGAACCCCACCCACTTTCAGGTTGGCAGAAAAGGATGACTCTGAATCCAGTCAAGCCCCTGAACTTGGCTACCACAGGGTCAGAGGACTCGGTGAAGTCATGCTGCTCAGATGAAAGCAGAGACGTCCAGAGGTAGGAAACTGCAGAACAGTGACTTCCGTGCAGAGGTCCCAGCCTCACGAGACCTGGCGGCCACCTGAATTGAGGTCAATCTGTGAATCTTGTTTGGATCCCAATTTTAAAAAGCATAGAAAAATATCTGCTAATAATGATGATGATGATGAAATAAAGGGGACACTGACCATGTTCGATAGCTCTGAGGGGTCGCTATGAGTTTCTGGTGTGGGTTTTCTGGAAGCTGTCCTTGGCTGGCGTGACGTTCTGTGGTAGGCTCATGAATGGGAGCTCTGCGCCCGTCCTTCATGGCATCTCTAGCCGTCCTGGTGACCAAGACTAGTGCTTTAGGGTGGCATGGAGGTGCAGCCCTGTCCCACAGCCCCGGTGTGTGTCAGCTGTGACTTTAGCAAGAGCTGAGCGAAGGTCTTCCCTGTGGCTAGTGAATCTTCTCTCCTCCAGCTGTTTGCTGCCCTGAAGTGCAGCTCATGTGAGTCTGGCAGGACCCATTCTTGGCCTTCCTCCTCATGAACTCCCTGAATAATGATGGGTGCCCTGGTAATAGCCAGCGGCCGGCCAGCAGTTTCACTGTGGCAGCATTAAGTACCCAGGGACGACTACGTATGGGGTGGCTTCGTTCATACTGCAGGCATCATTTTCTTTACTGATGGCCAACTTCATTATCTCTGGCCCGTGGGGACTCGTTGAGTTGGTCCCTGTGTCATTTTGATAGGACCATGTACTCATTGGAACAATTTTTTCTTTCAAGTGTGACAAAAAATCCTGGGATCATCCCTAGCTCCCGGGCTAGCGTGAAGTTTCTCCTGCCAGCCTGACTGTCACTGCTGAGAAATGCTGTCTAGAGGCCAGAGTCTGGGAGCTGGGGCTGCAGCTGCCACATTTGTCACTGCCACTAACCATTAAGTTGACAAACATAGAAAATCGTTATTTTTTCTCCTTTTCTTGTGGTGCTGGGGATCGAACCCAGGGCCTTGTACATGCGAGGCGAGCACTCTACCAACTGAGCTATGTCCCCAGCCCGGAAATCACTAATTTTTCTGAAAAGGGGAAAAAAAATAAATCCTCAGTTCAAGCCATTCTTTTCAATTCCAAATTAAGAATACAAAGAATACATGGTTTTTACTTTCTCTGATATTTATCTGCATCCTTTTCCTTATGCTGAAATCTGTTTATAGCAATGTTAGTATAATGACTTAATTACTTCATCCTGCTACACATCATCATCTTAGAATAACAATACCAATATCACCACCGAGACAGCAACACGGAGGGGCATTTATGATTCCTCTCTGTGCTTTGTTTGTGTGCTGTCAAAGTAATGGAGTTTTAAAATCCCTCGAGATAAGTCTATGTAGTTATGGCACCAACTAGATATGTAATTGGGGTCATTTATCACGGTTGTTTTTTCAAGCGTTATTTTCTCCTTTACTTTTTATATAGAGAAGGGACACATTCCTAGCTCCACGCCCCACGCAGGATTGCAGGTGACCTTGGAGAGCCCACCTGTTCCTGCACCTCCTGTTCCTGGCTTCCCCCTCCCCACAGGTTACTAACTTGCTTAGGTTTTGGTTTATCCTTCCACTGTCTCCTTTTCAAGGTCAAAATGGAGATTTCTAATATATTTTGAAATGTCATGTGCCTTGGTGTGTGGGTATGTGTGTGTGTGTGTGTGTGTGTGGTGTGTGTGTGTGTGTGCGTGCACGACCCGTATTTGCACAGCCCCTCTGTGACACAGAGGTATGGTCCCGTGCAGACCCTCCTGAGCTCTTCCTTGGTCTCTGGGTCCTGGACCTGCTGGCTCCCAGGTTAGGTTTCACAGGTGCCCCTCCTGGGCCGTCTGGGCAAAGGAGCTCCTCTCTTTCCAGTCTCTGGGGAGGAAGGTTCTGTGCAGGGCTCATTTCCTCAGTACTGGAAGAATGGAAGTGGGGTGGGGGGGCTCACATCCCATGGGAGGGGAGGTGTCTCTGGGGAAGGCTGAGCAGCCCCCAGAGGGCAGGGGAGTCGCGTCAGGACTGGAGGACTCTGGGCACACGTGAGGGAAAAGCACTTCAGAGGGTGCTGGACAAAGGCTCAGTTGGAGGATCCCCTAGGAAGCAGATGCAGGATCAGGAGAGTGGGACACCCCAGCTTGGGGTCCGTTGTGTTAGAGGGGCTGCAGGCAGGGGCTGTGCTGGAGGCAAGGCAGGGGGAGCCCCACAACCCCACCTCTCTCTCCCTGGGCTGCGTAGCTCCCCCACTGGGCCTGTCCCTCAAGCTGTACCGCCCTGCTTTCTGCTCCCCAGGGCTCCAGGCATTTCCTCTAGGGCTGGGGTCTCTCGCTGGACCCTGAATCCCTGTCTCAAAAGTGTACCAGCATAGTCAGCTTTGTTAAGTGTCACCATGTTCCTGGCTTAATTTTTTCCTGTGTGAGGATTCTGGGGATTAAACCCAGGAGCGCTCTATCACTCAGCTATATCCCCAG
This sequence comes from Callospermophilus lateralis, assembly GCF_048772815.1. Lineage (NCBI taxonomy): Eukaryota > Metazoa > Chordata > Mammalia > Rodentia > Sciuridae > Callospermophilus > Callospermophilus lateralis. The sequence goes on along the minus strand of NC_135305.1, from coordinate 127,540,086 downwards.
CCCCTTTAAATCTTTTTTTTTTTTTTTTTGATACAGGTCCTTGCTTAGATGCTGAGGCTGGTCTTGAACTTGCAATCTTTCTGCCTCAGCCTCCCAAACAGCTGGGATGACAGGCATGTCCTCAGTGACTGGCTCAAATTCCAACCTTCATGGTTGCTGTCACTTGCCATTCTCTGGCAATGTGGTCTGCTCAGGCTGTGAGAGTTTTTAGAAATCTGTATGACTTTAACATTTTCTTTTTTTTATATGTTTATTTTTCAGCTGTAGTCGGACACAATACTTTTATTTATCTATTTATTTGTTTTTATGCAGTGCTCATGCTAGGCAAGTGCTCTACCCCTGAGCCAAACCCCAGCCCGACTTTAACATTTTTACATAAAAGTCTGGATTTCCATTCTCTCTTGAGGAATGAGAAGATGTGGCCACAGCCCATTGGGTGTGGGTGGAAGGGGATGCTGGTGGCCCCCTGTACCTCTGGGACACACATGCACTGCTCTGTGTATCTGCGCAGGCCTCGGTTCCACGGCCCTGGGGCCTGTGAATCTTCATAGGTGTGGGTTTTCATTACCTGGGAATGAGACAGAGCACCTTTGTGAGAGTGTGCGTGTGACTGCATGTGAGTGTGACTTGTGATTACATGCGTGTGCAAGCATGTGAGTGTGAGCAGGTGTGTGTGAATGTGAAGTGTGGGTGTGGAGGAGCTCCGGCATAGTGCATAAAGCTTGCATAATGTAGAAGCCGACTGTTGTTAGGGTTATGGTCTCTACTCTGGAGATCGCATGGGGTGGGTGCAGTGGGAGGAGTCCAGGCCCACCATCTTCAGCAGGAGGGAAGGTGTCTGCACAGGCAGGGAGCCAGGTCTGTCCTTAAGGTTGGGCTAGGGTGCACATTTCCATGTCAGTGCAGCCTCATGGCCTGCAGAGGGCAGGCTGGGACGTGCTCACTGGGGAACACATCCCTGCTGAGCAGTTCAGAGAGATGCGCTGGTTGAACGCTGGTGATTGTTTACAAGCAACCTCCGCAAGGGCGCTGACTACGCCTGTCATCCCAGCCACGGGAGGCTGAGGCAGGAGCACTGCAATTTGGAGGCCCATCTGGTCAACTTAGCAAGACTCTGTCTCAAAGTAAAAGGGCTGGGGCTGCAGCTCAGTGGTCAATCCCAAAACCAAAAATATACACGTATGTAAATTAGTAAGTCAGTCAATATTGAGTGATATCCAAACCCAGCAATGCTCCTGAGGGCCAGAGCTCTTTGGTGTTTGCTCCAGAGGCCTTGTTATCCTAGGATGATTGTATTAAGAGCCTTCACTTGAAAAGAATCTGCTCACACTAGGCCAACTTTTCAGAGTGAAGCTGCGACAGGTTTTGTATTTATGCCATTTGAGCTTATAATTGAATAACATGCAAATTCTTGGAAGGGACTAAAAGTAAATTGCATTGATTTGGGAGGGACATGATTTGTAGGGTAGAATTATGGCTTATTCTTCAGCGAGCACTTGATTTTCACAGCGTGATCACAGCAGGAGGTTTGAGCAGAAACACTCACAGGCATGTCAGTTTCCCACAGAGCCTGGCCTGGCCATGCACTCAGATGGCCCTGTCCTGCCTGGCCTAGCCGTGCACTCAGATGGCCCTGTCCTGCGCCTCGGCACGGAGGGCTCTTCTTTGGTGTCAGTGGCCTCGTGTTGCCAGACTCTGTTCCCTGACACTGTACGTGGGGGCTGGACGGTCCCCGGCGTGACTTTTCATCCAGTTCACCAACGTTGCTGCTTCTGCCGGATCCACAGCATCTCTTCCAACTGATCTTTACAGTTCCGCCCGTCAGAGAGGCCAGGAGGAGCGAGACCACCATACTGGATTCACTGATTCACACGAGACAAGCATGCTGAGCAGGGGTGACGGCTGGGAGTCGTTTCATCGATGGTCACTTGTGACTGACAGTGTGTTCTGGTGACTGTGGCCTCCCGTTGCAACCTCAGTGAGGAATACAGTGGGTGCTCCTGCCTCTGATGACTACCTGCTACCCCCTGGGGCCTCCCAGCCAGGGCTTGGTGGCCATACTCTGCCCTGTGAGCCCTGCGCTGCACTGGGTGCTGTGACGCTGGGAAAGCACCTGGTTATATCCTTCCCACGCACACGGCAGAAGCCTCCCGCGAGGCTCTCATTTCAAGAGCTCTCCTCCATGCTGGATGTAGGACCTGTTATCCTTCTACCAGGAGTCTGTGGAGGAGGGTCGCCTGCTCTGGCCAGCCTGGGCATCTTGGCGAGACCCTGTCTCCAGGTTAAAAATGAAAAGCACTGGGGATGTGGCTCAGTGGTTAAGAGGCCCTGCGTTCCAGTCCCAGCACCATAGAGAGAACAGAGTGGGGATAGAAGCTTCCTCTGCTTCTTGGGGTTAGAAGGGCTATCCTGTCCTACAGAGGGTGCTGGTGGAAACCCCCGCCCTGCTTAGAGGGCTGGTTTTGGTGTGTGTGGCCATGCTGGTGCAAGTCCAGAGCACCTCAGAGAGGACCAGAGCGATGCCCTCCAGGGTGCCGGGTGGAGTAGGCCTGCAGGCTGCACCGAGGAGCATCCCTGCTGCCTCCTGAGGGTCCCACCTGGGGTGGGCTGGTTTTGAGCTGAGGTAGGCTTACCTCCACTTCTTGGTGGAAGGTCTGGCTTCTTGGTGTGTTAGTGAGCTGCTCCTAAGAGCTGATCCTGGAATAAAGCAGCCAGTGTTGACTGCAGGTGTGCCTCAGTCGTGATGTTATGTGCCTCACCAACACCCACTGAACCTGAGCAAGACTAACATACCCATCACCACCACCACCACCACCACTACTACTTCTATTTCAATTCAAATACCTTCATGACTTGGCAGTTTTGATCAGAGTTAGGGGCGAGGCCCAGGCTGGTGCAGATGCTGGGGCAGGAAGCCAGCTGGACAGCGAGAGTGGGTGGGGGAGTATTTTTGGTAGGGGGGGGGATTGAACCCAGGAGTGCTCTACCCCTGAGGGACAGCCCCAGTCCTTTTTATTTTTAATTTTTTCCCTTTTCTTCACATCAGATGGGTAATGTGCCAATGTCATAATAGTTCTGATTTTGAGGCCGGATCTTGCTAAGTTGTCCAGGTCATCCAGAACTTGCCTTCCTCCTGTCTCTGCTTCCAGAGCTGATGGGACCGCAGGTGTGGCCACCAAGCTCAGCTTATTTTCCCACTTTAGAGACTTAGACATTGAGCAGCGGGCCACCAAGTGGCAGAGCCAGGATTGCTTCAAGCCACCTGCCTGTGTATCCTACACCAGGCCACCGGCACTCCACCACCGTTGCCGCCACATTCCTGTCCTTTCCTGTGATGTGGTGCACAGAGGGAGTTGGTGACAGGGGAACAAGGTCACTGTGATGTGGTGCACAGAGGGAGTTGGTGACAGGGGAACAAGGTCATCCTCTAGGTATGGCAAGGATGCAGCACTGCCTGCGGCTCCCCAGTCCCACGGCAGGGCCTGGCTTCTCCCTTCAGTGGTCCCGGGCATCCTAGGGGTGGCAGGGTGGTGACCAGCAGGTCAAGGCCACACTGAAGGCCTTCATTTGCTCACACGTGGGGCGTTCTGAGCCAGGTAGGAAAGCAGCGGCTCGCCTTTGGGAGAACTGCCGATGGCCCGTTTGGTGGTACTAAAGGAACCGCCCACTCTGCCCTGAGTTTTATATGCCTCAGAAACAGCTCAGTGGCCTTCACTCTGACATCAGCTACCATTTCCTACTGTAGGATTTTAATCTTCTTATTACAAAATTTTAAACACGGGGAAGAATTGAGAGAACAGTGTCCCTCATGCAGCCTCGGGGTCTGCACTTGACAAATACGTTTGTAAACCGCTTATTTTCACAGGGGTGGTGCATTAGGACCAGGTTAATTATCTAAATAACATTTGCAAGCTTGGAAACTGTACCCAAGGCAAAGAAAGATTCTACTTTTCTCTCTTTTGAGTGTCGGGATATTTTTAAGAGAGTTTTAAAAAAATAGTAAAGGACAAGACAAAAATGCAGGGGTATTTGGAATCCCCTGCTCTAGGCTTCACACGTGTTAAGCTGCTTTTAATGTCAGGAAAACCTCTCTCTCTTTTTTAAAGTATTTCTAGTTCTAGTTGGACATAATATCTTTATTTTGTTTATTTCATTTTTTTTTTCATATGGTGCTGGGGATCGAACCCAGGGCCTCATGCATGCTGGGCAAACCCTCCATCACCGAGCCACAACACTAGCTCCAAAACCTCTTTCTTAAAGAGGACATGCATGTTTCTGATTTTCATATTTTTTTTTTCCTAAAGAGGGGCTGGCTGTTTTCTGCCATGATGTAAAATCTGTTCATTTGGTTTTTCATCCGAGGAACAAATGTCAATTTGATTTATTGGGAATTTTCAGAAAAATGGAAATTGCCATTTTTGGGTATGCAAGAATGGATGGTTAATTCTAAAGCTATCCAGACACATGGAGACAAGCGCTCTGGAGTGTTGCAATTTCTCATGCCTCATCCATTTCCACACACCTGGACAAGGGTCAGTGGCCTTATTTTCCCAGCCTTCCCCTACATGGCCAGTGGTGGGGCCTGCTGTTTGGTTGCGTAATCTCACGTGCATGTCTTGCCAGGGTCAGGTCTTCAGCTGCTGCACAGGGAACGCTGGACGCTCACCTGGCCCCCCAGAGTTGGGACTCAGGGCCGGGTCTCCTGGGTACCGCTTCTCTCCCCAGCAGGTGGCCACTGTCGGTCCCTCCTGTAGTCACTGTGGTTTGTTCATGCAGAAACTGAAAAATCAGCCTCTACCTCAGAGTAAAGCCTGTCCAAGGAAGGGACATGACCTTTGTCCTTGGAAAAACCCACAGAGCACTCCTAGGCACATTCCCACCCTGCTAAGTTGTTTATCTACAGGAGAGATCTGCTGTGCCAGGTGTCCCTGACTCAGGCTAGGTGGGGATCCATAGCAGCCCCCTAGCAGCCACCAATCAGCATGAGACAGGGAAATACCTGGGATGCCAGATGACCCTCCCAGTAGTTTATGATGTTGGGAAAACATGTAGTTCATCATGTACACCCCTCTTGGCTTAAACCAATCAGTTCAAATGAATACCCCCTTTGTACTGACCAATCACCCCTACCCAACTTGTTCCCGCCAGTGAATGTGCTAATCATGTTTTAGAGTTGTTATTTGATTTTCCCGCGGTGTGTGATGATTTGCTAAAAGAGGCTATGATGTATGTGAAGTCCCTGCCCTCTCCAAAGAATGTATAAAAATGCTGCAAACCCTGGGCTCGGGGCTTCTTAGCGTCACCAGTTGCTGTGTGTGCGCGGAGGACCGAGCTAGCTCGCAATAAACACCTCTTTGCTGCTTACATCGATCTTGGGTCTCTGGTGGTCTTTTGGGGGTCCCGAATTCGAGCTTAACAAAACAAGCCCTTGAAAAAGCCCAGGTTGGGGGCTGGGATGTGGCTCAAGCGGTAGCGCGCTCGCCTGGCATGTGATCCTCAGCACCACATACAAAGAAAGATGTTGTGTCCGCCGAAAACTAAAAAATAAATATTAAAAAATTTTCTAAAAAAAAAAAAAAAGAAAGAAAAAGCCCAGGTTGGCTCATGCAGACCTCGCATGTGGCTTTTCCACACAATGGCATCTTGGGGACCACTTTGTGATGGCCCCGAGCTGGCCACTGTGTTCTCATTCTGGGCTGCTAACACTGTGGTGGTATTACTGTGAACGCTGCTGCCCTGTGTCCTGCGTGGGTTCTGTAGTGTGTGTGCAGGACCCTGCAGAGAGGTCCCGGAGGTGAGCTGCTGTCCCTGGCTGACCATTGCCTCCTTCCTTGTCTTTCTCAACTGCTGGGGCCTGGCAAAGCCAGGAGTCTTGCTCCCACAGCCCGATGGCAGTGGGAGATTTTGATTTGCATTTCTCTCACCTGAGTGAGACGAACCTCTTTGTGTGTTACCCACCCTCTGCGGTGGGCGCACGGTGGGTGGCTTTCTTTTCCTAGCCATTTCTAACAGCCCTTCATTATGAAGAACTCCATTTGCAGTGAGTTGGAGATACACTTTTCCATCTTGAAATCTAGCTTTTGTTTTTCATTTTAAAATAGAGTTGAATTTATCAATTTCTTAAGTGATTTATGGCTTTTGAGTCACAAAGACCAATTTCCCCTCCCAAAGTAATAAAACAAATTTGTCCATCAAATTTCTTCTTTCTTTCTGCTGAGAATGGAACGCAGGGCCTCGCACAGGCTAAGGAAGGACTGTGCCACTGAGCCCCGTCTCTAGCCATTCTTGTTTTATTTTGATCTTGTACCATGCCTAGCTTGTAATTTTGTTTTTGTAAATAATTTTATCTTTTGGTACTTGAGATGGAAGCCAGGGGCACTTACCGCTGAGCCACATCTCCAGCCCATTTTATTTTTTATTTCGAGACAGGGTCTGGCTAAGTTGCTGAGGCTGGCCTTGAACTTGTGATCATCCCACCTCAGCCTCCTGAGCTGCTGGGATTACAGATGTGCACCACCGTGTCTGTCTGTAATTTCATTTCTAAATTCCTGTTTTCCTCTTTGTCACTGGGGTTGCTCAGTGTGAGGTGGAGGCTGGGCTAGTGTTGCGATCTGTAGCTGTAGAGTTTCAAGGTAGTCTCTGAAGGGCACATGGTTCTGATAAGTCACAGGTGCGCCCATCACATCAAGGTATTCAGGCTCACTCCTGCACTAGTTGTGGAACTGTGACGGTCGCTTGTTGGACGATGCTCAGGTTTTAACAACAGCAGCTTGAAGTGCCTCTCTCTATCTCAGTGGGTCTGGACTCCTTCCCACATACATTAGTGTATTTGTCTCTGGCTACCTCTCTTATTTTTCCCTGTTTTTCTCTTATTTGTCCTAATTTTTAGAATCAAGTGTCTAGTTCCCATGAAGCAAAGCAAGATATAACAAAAGAACCCCTTGGTGATAGTCTTATTGGCAGTGTGTCATGTTTATAAATCAATATAAGGACAGCCAGGCACGGTGGCCCATGCCTGCAATTCCAGCAACTCAGGAGGTCGAGGCGGGAGGATTACAAGTTCAAGACCAGCCTCAGTGACTTAGTGAGGCCCTAAGCAACTTAGTGAGACCCTGTCTCGAAATAAAACATAGAAAGGGCTGGGGCTCAGTGATTGAGCACCCCTGGCTTTAATCTCCAGCACCCAAAAAGGAAACAAACAAAAAAACCCCAACAACAAAAACAAGAACAGTGTCTTAACATTGAGTCCTGGTTAAGGGCTGGACTGCGTCCCCTGAAACTCCCACATGGCAGCCCCAAGCCGCAGGCCCTCAAGGTGCTGTGTATCTGGAGACAGGGCCTTGGAAGAGCGGGTGAAGACAAACAAGGCCCTTGGGGTGAGAGACCAGAACCCCGGCAGGAAAGGGAATATATGTGTGCAAGGACAGCACTGTGAGGGGACCAGAAGGTCCGTCTGCACCCTGGTGGGGCTGGGGCTGGGGGCTGGGCCCCGGGCTGGGTGCAGGTTGGGGGGGGGGGGGCTCTGCGGGCCAATTCACCCCACCCCTTCATGGTACCAGCAGCGCCTTCAGCTTTCCTCACCTAGTTCCTGTGGTTTTTGGTTAATTGCTGTTTTGAATCTGATTTTGAAAGGGGCGTTGTGATCTTTTCCTTAAAAATGTCTCTGAATATATGAACGCTCATTAAATTTGTGTCTGTGATCTTTTCCCATTTTTTTTTTTAAAGATGAGATCATCTCATACTCGTCCCAGATGAGCTCTTCTCTGCAGCACCATGTAGCTGAGCCACCTCCAGTCCACGCGTCCCCCGGTGCTGGTCAGTTCCGCCACCCAGAGCCCCTGGGACCAGGCTCACTGTGCCGGTTTGGCCCTGTGCCTCCAGCCTCCCTCTCCACATGCTCCATCTCTTCGGGGAGTGTCATGCTCCCCTGTGGAGGGGAAGCCCTCAATGAAGCTCACGGCTCATTGGCTGCTCCCAGGTTTCCCTCTGAGGATCAATAGCCCTGCGGGTGCTCTCCCTCCAGGGCCGGACAGGGCAGAGCTGAGCTCTCAGTGCACCTGGGCTCCCTCCAGACTGGTCGCCAGCTCAGCGTGTCCAGCAGGCCTCCTCCTATGTCCTTGTGTACCACTGTTTACCGGTGATGAGTCCTTGCTTCCCCAATTCTGAAGTATAATACCAGAGAAGCACGCCAAGGCAAGTGTAGAGTGGAAAGTAGGAGCTTTAATAAAGGACAGCAGAAGTCTTCTTCCTGAGGAAGAAGGAGACCCAAGAGGTGGGATCCATGGAAGGGCGATGTCTTCCCTCTTTTATGCCTAAGGTCTTCCTTCAGCTTTCCCACATTCCGGTCGCATGCCTTCCAGTCCTGGTTCTGTTATCTTGCAGTGATGGAATGTAGGTGGGAAAGCCCGAAGGATGGGGGACAGATGGGCAGAGGAATCTGGGCAGGAAGGGCTTTTGGATTAGCATCTCCTTGTTTGCTGGGAGCTGCTTCATTAACATTTCCTTGAGATGTTAATTGAAATTAACATTTCAATTCCCCTTTTCCTGGACTCCATTCTCAGTATGGCCTTCATTCTTGTTTTTACTGGATATCAGACCAGATTTACCTAACTACACTAACTACCTATCTGTAAATCTGGCTTCACTTGCAGCCACTGTGGCTCTGGCTGATTGTGAGTGGACAGGATGTAAAGCGACATTTCAATGCCATTTGAATTTGAATTTCTCTGACTCCAGGATGGTCCTGCATTCTTTGATTGGCACAAGCTCCTTCAGTTTTACTTCAGTGCATTTCCTTTTTGTGTCCTCAGATCTTTAAAAATCAGATTGCTTATCTTTCAGTCTTCATTTGGTATTGAGTTGGGAGAGAATTCTGGCCTCACGGACTGCAAATGTTTTCTTGATATTTCGTTTCCCTACTTATATTTCGGACCTTTTTTGCCATGCAATAAAACCTGAGTAAATATTTTTTCTTTCTGGATCATAACATCCTCTTTTCTGTGGGTTGTGAACTTTTCCCCCAACTTTAAGTTGTACGTGTGGTCTCATACCGAATCCTAACATTCTCATTTTGCTTTTAGTAAAGTCCTGACCTGCTTGGAGTCAGGTTTTACTGGGGAGCGGGGTCCAGCGTGGACATGCAGTAGCCCTGCCCACTGTCTCCTGACAGCTCCTCCCTATGCTTTATCCTCTAGAGCTGGGGCTCCCTCCGGGCTCCTAGTTCTGTGTAACCCATATGTCTATTCCCGTCCCTCCATCCTCTAGTCAGGGCTTCAGACTGTCTTGCTCTTGCTGAGCAGATCCCCTTTCTGTGTTCCAGAATCCTCTTGGCTGTCCTTGAACATTTCATTTTTCCCCGTGTTTTTTGTTGGTGCATATAGTCAGGCACAGATGGTGGGATTCTTTGTTGCACATTCATACCTGCGCACAGCGTCACTGTACACTAGGGCTGACATAGTCCCCTCCCTCCCACCTCCCCCTTGCTGCCCTGTCCTCTACTGACCTCCCTTCAGTTTCCATGAGAACCTCCCCGCCACCTTTCTTGTTCTTTTTCCTCTCTAACTTCTACATATGAGAGAAAACATTTGACCCTTGACCTTCCGAGTTTGGCTTCTTTGGCCTGACATAAGAACATTTCTCAATCTGTGTGTATTTAAAAACATTGTATCCAATTTAAACAAGGATTCCATTGGCATCTTTAGAGATACTTAGAATAAATGGAGGGGAGTCTTCTTATATTAATTCTTCTCATCCAGGGATACAGTGTATTTTCCATTTCTGTAGGTCTTGTTTTACAACATATTATATTTTAAAATTCATCTTGTATTTTACTTTAAGATTATTATTGGATTTATATCACTTTCGACCAATGGGCTATTTTTTTCCTTTTCAGCTTTATTGGGTGTTGTCATTACACAGAAAACATCTTAGAGGCTTACCAGGGGTGTTCCAGAGCCCTGGAGCGAGGCGTCTTGCTGAGGCCAGCTAGCTCCTTGCAAAGTGTCGAAAACAGCATTTCATCCAACCATAGGAAACTCCCAATGTCGCACTGCGCTGACCCGCACATGGCACATCTCAGTGCTGATCCGTCAGGAGGCCATGAACTGGATGTCTCAGGAGCAGCAGAAACTCAACTTCCATGGTCTAGAGCTGGGAAGTCCGAGAACCAAGGCGCAGGAAGTTCAGTGTCTCATCAGCGCCTCTGACTGCTCGGTGGCCCCTCCTGTCTGTGTCTCAGATGGCGGGAGCGTGAGGAAGGTCCCAGGTCTCCAAGATGAGTGCACGGACCTCAGGAGGGGGCTGCCTTCACAGTGTGATCATGACCCGAAGTCCCCACCTCCTGGTGCCATCGTGGGGGATTAGTTGAGCACCAATATTAGGGATACACATTCAGTGCACAGCCGGAAGCCTCCTCCGTTGATCCTCAGGGGTTGGAGGCCTCAAGGTTCCCCGCATCAATTCTCCCCAAATTGATCCACAAATTCAATGCAATTCCAACAAAAATCTCAGCAGAATTTGATGAAATTGACAAGTTGATTCTAAATTTTTTACTGAAGCATGAAAAACCTGGAATAGCCAATGGACTCCGTGTGAGATCCTAATGTGGTGGACTTAGTCCAGAGCCATCCTGCACGAGGTGGTGTGGCACCGCACAAAGACAGATGGACAGGGTGCCCCTCTGTTCACACGTGGACTCAAAGGAGAGTGGCCGGTTGATCTTCGACAGAGGTGCAAAGGCAGTCCAGGGATCTTCCCATCAAATAGTGCTGAGACCCGTACCAAGGCAGAAAACCCATGGTTAGAACTTTGAATTCTATGTGAAATTAGCTCCAAAAGGATCTCCGGGCTTAAAGGAGAAAACTTTTGTGATCTTGGGTGAGGCAAAGAATCCTTCCATTCGGCACCACAGACACGATCTGAGAGCAACAAAGCGACCAGCAGACGTCCTCACACCAGGTCTTCTGCCCTTCGGATGACACCGTGAAGACGTGTGAGCCCTGGGGGGAAGTGGATCCCAGAGTCACTGTATCATAAAGGGCTTGTGGCCGGAATATCAGGGACTCCTGGCACTCAAGGGGGAGGAAGAACATGAGCAGACACGTTTCAGAAATGGGCCAAACCTTGGAACCTGACCAAGAAGCCGTGGGTGGAGGAGTCGCCTGAAGAGATGCTTGCTGGCCGTCATTGCCCAGGATCCCCTCGGCTCCCTCTTTGCTCCTCTGGGCTTCATTTGAGGAACGCCAAGGGGCGGCAGGATGACCCCGAGTTCCTCCTCTGGATCCCAGCCAGAGGAGCATGAGCCTGCCCTACAGCAGCCCCAGAGAGTCTCCACGGTGTGTCCCTGCATTGGATTTGCTTGGTGCCTGTGTCCACAACAGACCCTGTATTATGCTCGAATTCGGAACCCCCAAAGACCACCAGAGACCCAAGATCGATGTAAGCAGCAAAGAGGTGTTTATTGCGAGCTAGCTCGGTCCTCCGCGCACACACAGCAACTGGTGACGCTGAGAGGCCCCGAGCCCAGGGTTTGCAGCAGTTTTATACATTCTTTGGAGAGGGCAGGGACTTCACATACATCATAGCAAATCATCACACACCGCGGGAAAATCAAATAACAACTCTAAAACATGATTAGCACATTCACTGGCGGGAGCAAGTTGGGTAGGGGTGATTGGTCAGTACAAAAGGGGTATTCATTTGAACTGATTGGTTTAAGCCAAGAGGGGTGTACATGCTGAACTACGTGGTTTCCCAACTTGTTATTAACCACCATAAACTGCTGGGAGGGTCATCTGGCATCCCAGGTATTTCCCTGTCTCATGCTGATTGGTGGCTGCTAGGGGGCTGCTATGGATCCCCACCTAGCCTGAGTCAGGGACACCTGGCACAGCAGATCTCTCCTGTAGATAAACAACTTAGCAGGGTGGGAATGTGCCTAGGAGTGCTCTGTGGGTTTTTCCAAGGACAAAGGCATGTCCCTTCCTTGGACAGGCTTTGCTCTGAGGTAGAGGCTGGTTTTTCACCTGCAGCTGAGGAAGCTGTGGTCAGTGGGGCAGATCATGGTCAAGGGACAGTGGATGTGTGCTGGGCACATCCCAGGATCTTGCAAAAGATCTGAAATCCTGGGCTGGCTGGGCTGGCTTCCAAACACATGTAGCCCCATACCATGGCGGTCATCATTCCTTCCACTTAATAGTAAAGGACACGTGAGATTGGCATTCTCACCATTTCCAGGTATGCAGTTCAGTGGCATTAGGTAGGGTTAGTGTGTAGCAGCCACTCTCACTTCCACACCCCGTGTTAGTGAGCTTTCTGTGACTCTGACAAATACCCAGGAGGATCAACCTACAAGGAGGAAAGGTTTCAGAGGTTTCGGTCCAGGGTCACTTGGCCCTGTTGCTTTGAGCCCATGGCGAGGCAGAGCCTCGTGGCGGAGTGCTTGCAGGAAGAAACTGCTCCCCTCATGGTAGCCGGGAAAGGGGCTGGCTCCCTATACCACCTCCAAGGCCATTCCCCCAGTGGGCTACTCCTCCCACCAGGCCCCACCTCCTGAAGGTTCCCCACCCCCCAACAGCACTGCAGGCCTTCAGCACATGGGCTTGGGGGACACTTACCCAACCCTCAGCAGCCCCTAAGGGAGATCTGTCCCCCCTGGCAGCCGCCCCGGGCCCTGCGACCGCACATCTGTTCCCGGCGGCATGGGCTTGGCTGCTTGGTGCTGCATCCAGGCCTGGCCTGTGTCTGGCCTGCTCTCAGAGTCACCTGCTCACGGTTAGCCCACCAGAGCCTGCTCCTCCTGGGCTGAGTAACATCACCCGGTGGAGGTGCTCTTGGTGAACGCTTGGCTCGTCCCTCCTCCTGGGCAGTTGAGTGTTTGTGCACAGTGCTCCCTGAAGAGCCATTCAGCTGGATGTGTACCTAGGTGGGGACCCAGGGTGGCCTGTCCACCTTGGGGAAACAGGCTGTCCAGCAGCACCACTGCACAGACACAGCAACGTGTGAGTGGTCCACTTCCCCCATGTGTCATCACTTTGTTTTGGGGTCTCTTCTGTGGCTCTGCAGTGGCACAGCAGGATGGCGGGGAGACTTACCTGGTCATGTCCCCACACTGGCCCGATTCCAGATCATCTGGATGTGAGGACACCCGGGCTCTGCCCCACAACGGGGGGTAAAGATCCTCAGCGGAAGGGACTGGGTCTGCAGTGGACGGGAGTCTCCAGGACCGTCGCCATCCAGTGCGTCTGATCTGCAGCGTTGAGCCTGCTGTGTCTTCAGAGGACTGGCCATTGCTGGGTGGGGTGTGCGGGCCTGGCCTCCGCTGCAGAGCCAGGGGTGGCTCTGGAAGCCCCTGGGCCTGCAGCAGAACTCTGTGACACGGAAGGCCTCCCAGGTGACCCTTGCTTACTTTTTTAGTCAATGAGCTTGAGTTATTTTTCAGACAACCCTCCTCAAAGCCCTACCCCACTGTGTCCAGGCCTGGGAAGCACCAGCCTTCCTCCTCCTCCTTGGTGCCTGCTGTGGTCTTATGATAGCGTTTGGCCAGTAGTCGTCCCCTGGCCTGACTCAGCCCTACCCCACTGTGTCCAGGCCTGGGAAGCACCAGCCTTCCTCCTCCTCCTCCTCTTCCCCCTGCTCTCTCTCCTTTCCCCTTCTGTTTTTAGTGGCTCAGAACAAATTCATCCTCTCACAGTGCAGAGCCTGCAGGTCTCCCAGGGAGGTGCCCTCTGGGCTGCAGGGAGAGTCCTCTCACATCCCTCCCTAGCCTGCCCTAGCCCCACTGCCCTCCCCAGTCTCAGCCTCCACCTCCTACACCCTCTGGGGGGACCTGTGGCTCAGACCGTGTCACCCAGGGTCACCTTCCAGGCAAGCTCCTTAACTCTGGTCCTGCAAGGCAGACGGTGTGGCTGTGTGTGGGGATCTGACAGCTAGGCCACCCCTCAACTGCACTGCTGGGAACCCTCACAGAGCTTGCCTGGTGCTGGCCTGTCCTGATGATGGGGTGCCCTGGCCTGGGGATGCTCAGACACCCATCTCAGGCTGGGTTCCTTCCTGGGAGTCCAGTCTCAGTTTAAACACGAGAGAGAGAGAGAGAGAGAGAGAGAGAGAGAGAGAGAGAGAGAGAGTCATGTCGGGGGCGGCAACCCATGACTGTAATCCCAGCAGCTCAGGAGGCTGAGGCAGGAAGATCCCGAGTTCAAAACCAGCTTCAGCAATGGCAAGGTGCTAAGCAAGTCAGTGAGACCCTGTCTCTAAATAAAATACAAATAGGACTGGGGGTGTGGCTCAGTGGTGGGGTACCCCTGGGTTCAATCCCCAGTACCTGCCCCACCACTAAAAAAAAAAAAAAAAAAAAAGAGAGAGAGAGACACCCAGAAGTAGAGGAAAGGCAGAGACAAACACAGACACAGAGGGCCGGCAGACAGGCAGGAAGAGAGAGACAGGGAAACAGACAGGAAAGACGGAGCGGAGGAGTGAGGCACACCCCTGGCTCTGGGCCACGCTGCTGCAGCTCGGCCACCACTTGGTGCCTGCTGTGGTCTTATGATAGCGTTTGTTTATTTCTCTGATTCGTGTTCTCGGGGCACTGCCTGTTCTAGATGCTCAGAAGTCACTGGGGAATAAGCAGAGGCCCGTCCTGGGGGACTGGCCCAGTGAGGCACAGGCTCTACTGGCTACAGGTGCCTGCTGCTCGCTGGGAAGTCCTTTCCCGGCAGGGACCACGCAGCCTCCCACTTCAGCTTCCCCATTTGGGAAGGGTACTGGTGGGACGTTTCCCCTGCGAGCCACGTGGGGGCGCTCACGCTCCATGCTTTGGCCACAGCTTTTTTAAGGGAATGGGTGCCAAGGATCCGCCACAGTGGCCCCTCCAGTCTCCTTCTCAAAGGGTGGTGGAGAAGCCTGTCTTTGGGTACAGCTGCAGCATGGATCTACACGTGATTAGGGAAGGAAAAGCCCCCATTCACCTCCTCAGGGTGAGAGGGAGTTGGTTGCCCAGCCACAAGGCACGGGGTCCTTTGCTGCAAGTTCTAGGTCTTCAGAACAGTATTTGCTCGCAGCTGATGAAATCTGTGAGTGCTTGGCAAGCAGGCCAGGTGTCCTCTGAGCCCCCACTGAAAGGCACTGGCCCTTCCCGGGCAAGTCCAGCCGACATCATCACAAAAGAGGCCTCTGAAGCTTTTTTTTTTTTTTTTTTTTTAATGGAATCAGTGGAGGATCAATCATTGAAAACATAAAATAGAACTCTAGCGAGACTTCCTGGCAGGCCTCGAGGCATTGATGATCCTGACATCCATCCACTACAGCGGCTTAGTTAACCAAGCGCTACCGGATACCTCACTTTAGACTGGAAAACCTTCTGAGGGTTGAGGGGGTGGAAGGGTTTGTCACCCTGTCCAGAGCTCCTGCTTCTAAGAATTTAGAGGACATTAGGCCTTGTTGCTGGGGGCGAGGAAGGGGCAGGGCCCAAGCACAGGGACTGGGGCAAAGGCTGCCGATGCTTGGCTGGTTCCTGCACCTTCCCAGGTGTACCCCGCAGGCTGCCCACACTTTGGCACACATGAGTTGCCTGAGATCCTCTCATAGTTCAGGGAGGAAATGACTGGCAGTGCCAGCTGAGCCTGAGAGTACCTTTCCAGCCAGCTCCCAGCTGACTCAGACGGAGCTCACTTTTGGGCCACACCTCTGTATAAAGGCACAGTATCCATTGTCACCAAGAGAGGCCCACGAGGGGCAGTGGCCACCTTGCACCCATTTGCAACGTCTGCAGTGTCCATCTCGCCCCTGGCCTAGGACGCTGAGTGCCTGCTGTGCGTCAGGAGGCCCAGCTCACTGGGGCTGGAGGTAGTAGTAAGTGCAGCTGAGCTGGCCTGAGCGTGGCTCTTTCCTTCGTCTGGGAGACTCGCACACACTAGTGAGTCCTGGCCTTAATGCCCTGGAGCACCCAGCTCTGCAGAGGCCGGAGGGAGCTCCAGCAGTCAGGACAGGAGCATGCATGGAGGCTAGCAGGGGCATGGGGCCAGCCAGCCCAGAGAGTCACAGGTGGGGTGCAGAACCGTGTGTGAAGAGCCCTTTTGGGCTTGTGGGACGAGTTGCAGGTCCGAGGGGCTGGAACGCTGTGAGGGCTGGAGAGGGTTAGGGAAGGATGCTGCCAACACTGGGCACCAGGTCACCTTGCCTTGGGGGGCAGTGGAGGGCGCTGTGCACAAAGGGGAGCGGGTCTTGGCCCCCTCTTCCTGCAGGAAGCTCAGCGGCTCTCCTTTGGCAGACTTACAATACACTTGTCAGCTTGGATCATTTCCAGCTGCCAGCCAGAGCCAAGGAAATCAGGGCTGCCCAGACTGTCCACCAGGGGGCAGCAGAGCAGAGGCGTTGAGAGCCCTCAAATGAGATCTGAATGAGATCCAAGGGTCCCGGGGACTTTTCCAGACCTCCCCGGGGGAGCTGAAAAACTGGGCAGACTCCCACGCCGACCTGTTTATTCCAGTTGTCCCCTGTCCCTTCCTTCAGGATGGCAGTTTTCCAGGGCAGTGCTGTGGAGAGGGCAGGAGGGGCTCCTCCTGTGCTGGGCAGGTTTCACCAGGATCCTGCGTATGTCTGCCTTGTCCCCTGGCAACTCCTCTCCTGCCCTGTGGCAGGGCCTGGCAGATGCTCACGAGGCTCGCCAGATGGCAATGGTGATTAGAGCCTCAATTAGTTTCGAGGTGGGAGGTGGGCAGTGTGGGGACAGGTGGCCAAGTCCAGGGAGTGTGCAGTGTCTTCATGCTACCTGGTGGGCGCGGGTGGGGCTCTGCCTTCTGCCCGGCTGCATGCGAAGGAGGGAGCTGTGGTGGGAGGAGAATCCCGGCTCAAGTGGGCAACGTGAGGCCAGTGGCCAGTTCTGGACCTGAGGGGAGCATTTGGGTGGGGCAAGCATGGATGATTTCCTGGTTGTTTGGTGGAGAGAGGAGGAGACAGGCCAGGGTTCCTCAGGACCTTGGTGCGTGGAGGGCCGGCCACTTTCCAGAGTGGCCCATAGTTCAGGATGCCGGTCCCACAATGGTCTCTGTGATGCCTGAAACAGATCTTGTGCTGACATTGGGGTGACCAACAGGGACTGCACTTTTGCTGTCTTGTCACCAATGTCAGCTCCCAGGAGCAGACCAGGTACCTCCTGATATGCCAGCCCCATGAGGTCATTGAGCTCTTTCTCTAGGTCCCCGATGGGTGGCTGCTGCAGTGAGCTCTGCAGTCAGGTCTCTGTAAGGCTGTTGGCCTTTGACCCCAGCTCCTGCTTCGTTCCAGGCTCAGGGTTGACTGGTGGGTCCTGGCCTCACTGAGTGGCAGAGGTGGTGCCTCCTAGTCCCTGCCCTGACCTCTAAACGCTCCCTCCCACCCTACTGTCTTTCTTCTCCACACCTGGTGCAGTGATTAAGGTGCCCAGTAGCAGAGCCTCAGCTGGAAGGATCTGGTCCCTGGACACCTCCTGGGGAGGGCATCTCGGTAGCATCGTCCGAGGCTGTGGGTGGGGAGCAAAGCTCCGTGGCCCGTGGGCCCTGTGTGTTGGGGCTGTTTTTTATAGCACATGGTCTTGCCTCTGCACAGAGTTGGGTTTCCTTCACGTCCTGGGCATGGCCGTTTGGGGAAGACCCTGGGGACTCTGGCATTGGCAGGACTGCAACAGGCTGAGGGGACACAACAAGCAGGTCCTCAAGAAGTCACGCCAGGCTCTTGTGTTCTGAGGCGCCTTTCCTGGTGCCTGGACTGGGTGTTACCTGCCTATGTTCCTGGTGGAGTCGGATTTTATCACTTACGCTCAGAAAACGGAGGTTGCTCTTGGAATTTGGCACGGCCTGCAGGACCTTCTCTGCCAGAGTGTTCTATGGCCAAAGGATGACCAGGACTGGCTGTTTGAACGGCCATAAATTCAAAAGACATGTCCACGCGGGCTTTGCCAAGGGTGGGGCTGCTCTGGCGCTGCGTCAGATCTGGCTGGGAGGTGGGCGTGGCCAGCTTGGCCGAGAACCGGCACAGTCTGTGTAAACATTCTTCCCCTCTGATATCAAGGGTGTTGGTCAGGGCTCTTGGTGCAGGCAGCAGGCTGACCCTGACTTTCTTAGGCACAGAGGGACCGGGGTTCACAGAATCCTGTGGGCTGGAGGTCAGGCTCGGAAAACAGAGCCAGCTAAGAAAGCTGGACAGTCAGGACAGGGGAGTCCCCGCTGAGGCCATGCTGTGAGGACACATTGTCCACAGCTTCTGGGAGACTTCATGTCCTAGAGAAGAGGCCCACCACAGAACTTGAGTTGCGGGCTCACCCCCAGCATGCCCAGGGGGAAATAGAGGCACTGGTGCCCTTTGGTTCTCCACATGGCGGCGGGGCGCCTCCTATCCCGTCCATGTGCAATGGCAAATTCCTCCAAAATCTTTAGGGGGCTGATGTGATAGTTTCTTTCTTTTCCATATAATGCAGGTGTTCCCAGTTGGTGGGGGCTAGCAAGTCGGGGACCCTGGCCTATGCAAAGTGAGTTCCCTTGAGTCTCAGCACCCTCTGCTTTAGGCAGAAAAGGGTGAGGCCACACCAAGCTCAGTATAAAAGCCCTGGCTGGGCTGGAGTGGCGGGTGGGGTGGATAGTGAGCCTCACATCTGCTCAAGTTCCCGGAACCCACTGCAGGGCCCTGGAGGCATGGGGGCCAGAGGGGGCCAGTGAGCACTGGGGGCTTTTGCCACGGTGCCTATGAAGGGAGGGAGGGCATCCTGGCTCCAGGGTGGGCAGAGGGTCAGTCTCTGCTCCCAGAGGGACAGGACGGGTAGGTCTCAGGAGAGCACACTCTCCCAGGGCAGGGGTAGAGGGTACCCTTGCTGCAGAGTGGCTCCCCGGCTCTCCGGTGTTGGGCACCTGGCCACAGCATTGTGCAGGCCCTCAGCACCACCTAAGGAGTAAATGCTGTTCTTTCCAATTTACAGCTGAGAGAGCTCAGTTCAGAGGCCGTTGAGGGTTTCCCAGCCAGGCAGTCATGGAACTTGGATGCACACTTAGGTCTTGCCTGTCTTCTTTTTCCAGGGTTGAGGATGGAACCCAGGACCTCACCCACTGACAAGGGCTCCCCTGAGCTCCACCCCAGTCCACAGGCCGCATCTATTCCCACCCCTTGCTCAGCTTCTGTTTTCCACCTGACATAAGGGTCGTCAGGCTCCCCCTGAACTGAAGCACCCTCCATTCTGCTCCAGAAGGCTTGCAGTAAAACTCTGCAATTCAGATCCAGATAACCCACAGGCAGTGCAGGAACGTGACAGGGATCTGGGTCTGAAGGGCCCCGCGAGGAGTCAGCATAGGGGAGGCTGGATGAGCTGGAGGAGCTGGGAGGGATGACGGGGAGGTGCAGTCTGACTCAAGCGCGAGAAGTTACCATCATCAAATATTTCCCTAATTGCAAAAAAATTAAGGGACTGAGGGATGCCAAAAAAATAAAGTACAAGTGTACTAGGCGTTGGCTTTTTTGGCAAAGCAAATCTGTCTGTAATCACTTTTAAAAAGATATAAAAGGAATTGCCTTCCAAAATGTGATCATTTAAGCCCGGCTTTTATCTGTTTCTTCAGAAACATTGCATTTTGAAGGGAACCGTATTAGCTGAAGATGGTGGATTTGTCTGGTAATTGCCTTCTATTATAAATCTAAGCAACATTTAACACCACCAGGGAATGCAAAATTATCAGGAAAGCGAAACACAGAAATTGTCTTTTTCCAAGTTGAAAATTCTGTTTTCCTCGTCGAAAAACAAATGTTCTGAGGTTTGCAGAACACCATTTTGGAGGGCTTAGCAAGATTACAGGACAGCGGTTATCAATTTCCCAAACTCCCTGCGGCATGTAGTTCTCAGAGACAGCACCGAGCCGCCCCATGCACAGCTGTCTCCACCTGGGGTGGCTTCCTCACCAGTGAGCAGGGGTGACACAGGGTCCTGCTCTAGGTGTTAGGACATCTGTGCTGGTCTTGGCTGAGGCCTGGGTGTTTGTGTCTATCCTCCAACTCATGTTGAGTTCTTCACCCTGAGGCCATGGTCAGGAGGTGGGGGAAGTGATTAGGCCTCCCGACTGGGAGAGACCAGAGGGCCCCCTGCCCCTTCCACCACTGGCGAGCAGAGACAAGGTGCCCACCAGGAAGCAGCCCTCAGCAGACATGGAGGGTCCCTGGACCTAGATGTTGGGCTTCCAGCCTGCAGCCCTGTCAGCACCAATCCCTTCTCTGAGTGTCATGATTGGTGTTATTCTGCCAAATCCTTTTTGAACATTTATCAATACCTGTCTTTACAGGGATTGAAAAATGGTAGCCCCAGGCCTGAGTTGGCCTGTGTATGTAGTTTCAGGGTATTTGAATTGTCAATGTTGAAGAGTCAAAGGGATTTACACATAATTTGGAATTCCCAGCATTTCCACAGAACTCATAAAACCCATCTGATCTTGGGAAACAGGGTCCTTGGCTCTGCCTGGCAGGGAGGACTGTGTCCCAAGACCCCCCGGCGTCTGAGAGTTGTCTAGAGCAGGCACAGCTGGCTTCAGGGCTGCTCAGAGGCCAGTGGCCTCTCTCCTGCGAGCACCCTGCTGTCGAAGTAGTTAAATCTACCTGCTCACACCCCGGGGCCGTCTGGGAGGGAGGCACCTCCAGGTCCTCACCACATGTGGGGTCCCCAGTCTTTTAATGTCAGCACTGTGGGTGTGACGTGCACAGTGGGAAGTCAGGGTGGCTTTCGTCTGCGTTTTCCTATGACTAATGAGGTCGAGCATCTGGCGTCTGCACCCTCCTCCGGAGGTCTCTGTCCCAGGATTGCTCTCGCCCCTGAGCTTCCCAAGCTTCCTCCTGCATTGCTGGAACCAGACCTGCTCCCCTCTTGGGGACCCTGGCCTTGCCTGGACAGCGCCTCTCCTGCAGGGCCCCTCCTAGCTCCCTGGAAGCCCTCCAGGAGCCAGAGGGCAGTGGACACCTGCTGGACCTTGCCCAGGAAACCTGAGCTCTTTCCATCAGGGCCCAGGAAAAACCCGGCAGCAGAGATTGAGCCCAATATGCTTTCTGTCAGCAGAATAGAGGCTCGGGGCTGCTGGGGCTGGGTAGGGCCAGAGAAGATCCTGAAGCACAAGGGAACCACCGGGTAGGGAGACTTGGGGACCGGGCTGGAATCCTCTGCCACCCTCTGATCTACAGGGCAGCTGGGAGCAGCCCTGTCCCCCTGTTGCTGTCCGGCCCTTTCTCCTGTGGGTGCTTTGCAGCGATGCCCTTGGGTGGACCGCTCGTCACCTGTGTCCTTGCTCCCTTGTCTTCCCAGCAGGACTGTGAGGAGCCTCAGTGGCTCCCCCACCCCTCCCACCCCAGCAGGGAGCCTCAGCCATCCTGAGGCCTATTGCCCACCTGATGGCGGTTCCAGCTCCAGCCACTCAGCCATCCCGAGTGAGGGCAGGCACTCCCCCAGGGAAGCACAGGACGGAGTCCCCTCTGGGCTGGAATCTGCTGCGTTCCACCAGCCCAGAGGCCAGGCCGGGTCAGAACCTGCCGGGCACAGCACACCCCTCAGGCTGCTCCATCTCCTAGAAACGGGAGGGGAGTGGCCCTGTCTGCTGAGCAGCAGCAAGGGGCGCACTGGCTTCACACGTGGGGTGGGCTGAGAGGCAGCTGCCTCCCACGTGGCCTCCCTCGGTTCTTGAATGTTCTGTGAGTGAATCACAGGCACTTGGAAAGCAAGAGGGGACGGAGGAACTGAATGTGTAACACACAGTGCCTGAGACTGCTTCTTAGAACGAGGAGCCTCTGTAGAACGCGACTCGGCCATGCAGGGGACCATGCCAGGGCTGGGATCTCTGGCTTTGCCCCTCCAGCACTCTCAGAGCAGTGTGCCCTTCTGGGTCTGCTGCCACTGTCCCCAGCCTCCTCCCTGGACCAGAGGAGGCCAGAGCCCTGCGAGTTGCTGAGGGACATCACCTCTGGCGATGGGTTCCACTGGTCCAGCTGGCTTTCCTGGTCTCCTTTCTGAGCCATCCGCCCTCGCTGAGACCTGGACATCTTGCTGCTTTAACTGCCAAAGTATCGCAGCCTGTGGGCCAGCGCCCCGCACCACAGCTTCGAGGTTGAAGCTGGGCGACTAGCTCTGGCACCTGGAAGAAGCAGTCTTGAAGTTCTTCAGGCTGCCCCGGTCCCCATCATCCTGAGGGTCCTCCCCCAGCATCTGTAGGGAGCCAGGGTTCCTCTTGGGAAAACTGGCAGTGCCCCTTGCCCCCATGGCCCCTTCTGCACATTAACTTGCCTGAACCACTGGGCGCCTTCTATCCTACTCCTTGATGACGAATGCCAGCTTCTCTGGATACCAGAAATTGGTCTCCTGGCACCATTACAATGAGCCAGAGGTAGGCAGGCCCAGCTGCCAGCACCTCTGTCAACGTGGGGTAAGGCAGGGGGCCAGGCAGAGCTGGGTCCCATGTCCCTGGCCTGCCCATCCCGTAGCCTGTCTCTGCTGCCTTTTCCCATTTGCTTCCATCAAGTGGACTGGCAACAGCAGGGCACAGGCCCGCAGGGCACCAGCTCACAGGGCACAGGCCCGCAGGGTGCGTGTGGGTTCCCTGGCCCTTCTGGCCGCAGCACCCTCTCCCCAGATGCTCGGTCTCTCTTCACTACTGACCCTGCCTCGCCAAAGACCAAAAGATGGCCATAGTCCACACCCGATGTGAACGCTACTGGCTTGAAGGCACCATCGGGGCTCCTGTACCTGTCTATGGGCCACAGCGGCTCAGGTAACGCAGCCAAAGCAACCTGGTGATGACTCTTCTCAGTGCAGCTATCGCAGGACCCGTTTGACGAGCGTTTCACAGTCATTTTAACTCAAATGGGCCAGAGAATTGACACCAGAAGCCTTGCTGCCTCCTGGGACACTTGTGTTTTCTTGTCTGTGTTGGTCATCCTCATAGTCCTGCCGGAAGCCCACGGCTAATCGCCCACTTTGTCATTTCCCCTCCCATTGGAAAGCCAGTGAACTCAGGGGTGCTTCAGCTGTGCGACGAATCTGCCTCTGCCTTCCACAGGACGATCGCCTTGGAAATTAATTCTTTGAAAGGCAAGATTTGTACAGAGCAGCCCGTTCTTCTCTCTGGGTGACAGTGCACGGGGCGTGCAGGCTGCTCACCCTGGCCCAGGGGATGCGCTGTCAGTTACCCGGCTCCGCAGAGGTGGAATACGAAGGTGTGTCCATGGGGAAGAAAGTCGTGTTCTCCAGTGAGGACGAAGCTCTGAGACCGGGAAGGTCTCCGCACCTGTGTGCTGTTGAGGTGGAGTGGAGGAGAAAACCCGGAGCCAGTCCCTCCTGTGGAGCTCCTGAGCCCACAGGCCTCTCTGAGCTGTGAGTGAGAGGGCAGGGCGACCCCGGGTGGGGGAACCTGTCGTGCACTGTTAGGCTGACGTTGGGTTAGCAGTGAGCTCATCAACACACGTTTCGTTTTTGGAAACTTTCCTTTCCTGACGGGTGTTGAGAGCTTGGAGTGAGACTCCCTGGGTCTGCACCTTCCTCCCCTGCCTGTAGATCCCGAGGGGCCTCAGAGCCCTCTTCCGGGAGGAAGCCTGGGGGCAGCACTCACCTCTCTGGGTGGCCCTTGGGCTCAGGGAGGTGCCTCTGGCAATCACCCAGAGCCACTTGCAGGGTTACCACCTGTGAGCATCTGCTCCGGGGTTGGAGATGGCCATGGCGATGGCGATGATGAGGACACTGTTGTCTCTGATGGGAGCTGAGGGTGGAGAAGCGGAAGGGAGGACAGTCTGGCCCTCTCCTACCCACACCCCACACTACCGCCTGAGTTCAGGAGCAACCAAAGACACACTTGTTATTAGCAACCTCAAAAGGTCCCGGTTCCGGCTGCATTTTCTTGTCTTCTAGAGGGAATTAAGGCTTGACCATCCTACTGCCTCCTTGCAGCACATGGGGTCTTGGACGTCCAGTGGGGCAGTCACGTGGGTTCAGTGTTGTTTTCCTACTGGAGGGAAGACAGATGGGTCGGGACACAGTAGTGTTTATGGAGCAGGCTACATGCAAGGGCTGTTCCTCCCCGTACTTAATAGCTGCTTGTGTAGGTCTGGGGAAGGCGTGTGCGGATCTGTAGGCTCCTGACAATGTGTTTGCCAGCTCACCATCAACAGCTTACCCCTTTTGTCTCTCATACATCACCCTTCCCAGTGCTTGTCCTCCTTAGAGGAATTTCATCTACTCTTGCAAATGGTTTTTGAAAGCTTTCACGGAAGTTGTCAGGGAGACTGGGAAGCCCCAGTTCTCTGAGGAACTTTTGCCAGTCTACCCGCTCCACACCCAATATAAGGTTTGGAAACTAAACCAAATGCTGTCAGGAGAATATGCTCTTCAGTGCTGGGCACGGTGGAGCATGCCTGAGAGCCCAACAACTCTGAAGGCTGAGACAGGAGGATCGCAAGTTCAACAGCCTCAGCAATTTAGCAAGGCCCTACGCAATTAAGTGAGAACTGGTCTCAAATAAGAAACAGAAAATCAAAATAGGGCTGTAGCTATAGCTCAGCATTTGCTAAGTATGCACCAGGCCTGGGTTCCCTCTCCAGTGCGGTGGGGGGGAAAAAGCCATTCTGTAGTTCAATATACTTAATTTAAATAGATTGCAGACTATTTACAATTTTTACTTGGCATTCTCTTTGTCCAATTACAATCTCCGAGCACATGTACCAAGGAGACAGATGAAGGCTTATTCCTACATTCCAGGAGCACCAGAGAAGGGACGGGAAAGGAGCGGGGGCAGAAGGTCTCCAGACAGCCGGCTCATTAATACAGCTAATGCTAATTAGCTGGTCTAGAGCAACATGCAGGAGTGCATGCTCGGACCCTGGCTCAGGAAACATCACCCTTGGTGACTGCATAGCTAGTGACGTGCAGCACCTTGGAATTTGTATGTGAGAGGCAGACAGGTGAGTTCAGGGCTTGCAGCTCAGCCCTTCCCAAATCCTGCACATTCTAACTTACATACTTCCTCAGGTGTGCCTCTCGGATGTCCACAACTTAGGGCCAGGGAAATGAACCAAATGACAGACCAAGAAACGTTAACTGACTGGGCATCTAAACGAATCCTCCAATGCTGTGAAAATGTAGAAAGGATCAAGCCATCAGCATGACTGGCTTCTGTGCTCCCTGTGGCCTCCCCCGCCCTGGGCTTGGGTGCTGGGCCACTGCCAATGCTGAGTGGGCACTGGCCACCCCAGGCTCCTGCTCAGTGGGGGTGCTGGTCCTCTGGACCTCGCCCCAGCATGAGACCCTGCCGCAGAGGCATCCCAGGTCCTGTCTCCTCCATTCCCTTCTAGCGATGGCGTTAGAGACCCATGCAGCCGGCAGTAGCATCTGCCTTGTTCCAGACAGCGCCATGTGAGATGACCTGTCTCCTCCGGAATTCTTAGTGGGTTGTACGTTTTTAAGGGAAATGAGGCCAACCAGGGAAGACATCTAACAGCTGGAAAGTTTGTGAACTCTTCTGCCAGGATTACCAAGGATTTTAAGACCAGAAATGTGCAGGGATTTCTGTGCAATGTAATCAACTAGACTCTCAGTAAAATTGTCTTTTCTTTCTTTATTTTTGAAAATGGTGTTTGATCTTCTACGCGCACAGAAAAGATGAACAGGTGAGGTTCTGTCTGCTGGAGAGGGAGGGCCTCTGACAGCCGTCTCTCGCCCCTTTTCTTACCCACCAGCCAAGCAGGGTCTTCTCCATGCAAGCCCAGAGAGAGCACTGGGAACAGGCAGACTGGCCCCAGGAATGACCGTGACTTGGGGCCTCAGGGGGACAGTGTCCTTGGCTCTGGACAGTTCAGTAACACGGAGAAGGAGGGACTGCAGAGGGAGCGCCAGTACTTTTGTGAAGCGACTTTTAAGGAAAACTGACAGTGCCGGGGGCTGCCTCCTGTCCTACACTGTCCCAGCTTGTTGGCAAGAGGGACTCATTCCAGGGACACTAACAAACACCACACTGAGGACAAACAAGCAGGGTGTACCTGGGGAGGGTGCTCAGGAGGCGTCGGAGGCTGCGAGCAGGCGAGGCCGACCCTGGGAGCAGGGCTGGCACCCCGGACATGACTGAGAAGTGGCATTTCCATCCCCTGGAGTGACAAACTGAAGGTGGACGGCAATTTAACTGCACAGGTGGCCTCCGAGGCACATTCTCAGGAGCTCCCGCGGCCCCAGCTGTGGGACAGGTAGAGTAGGATCTGCTGTGGCAGCCATTGGTGGCCACGGCACAGAAGGGCCAGCAATGTCCCATGAAATGGAGCAGGTCAGACGCGTCAGGCAGCACCTGGACGCTGAGCAATCAGCGGGGTGTGTCCTGGGGCTGGTGGCCTTCAGGAGAAGAAGCTGGGCGAGGACACCCAGTGGAGCCCGTGTACCCAGGACCCCCAGGGCGGGCGGAGTGATAGGCTGCAGCTGGAGCGTGGGGTCGGCTGGGAAGAGGGACAGGATGACAGCTGAAGCTATGTGAAGCTGTACTTGCAGGGACAGACTAGTAACCCTCTGTCCCAGTGGACATCATGGAAGACTCCCAGGCGTTGGCATCAGAGCTATAACTTAGGCTCTGCCACAATTTCCCTGCCCCAAGACATAATTACTGAATAAAGCGGTTCTTTTCCTTTCTGTTGGGTTTACATTTATTTCACTCTATTTTTTTCCAGTTTCTTATCACTGAAGCTTAAGTCACTGACTGGACATATTTTTTCTTTTCTAACAGTCATTCAAGCCTTTACATTTCCCTGCAAGCTCTGCTTTATCTGTTCCCTGCAAAGTTTGGTATGTCATGTCTTCATTTTCACTGTTTAGGATTCTGTTGAATTTCTCTTGATGGCACGTTGTCACCCCCAGGTTGGGTGGTGCGTGCTTCTCAGAGCCCAGTGACGTAGACTTGCTGTTTTGTTTCCATAACTGATTTACAGCTCAATTTCCTGATGTCCAGAGGGCACATTTTATATGGTTTTGCTTCTTTCATATTGATTAAAATTTACTTTGCGGCTTAGGATGGGGTTTATCCTGGTGACTAGCTCATGTGCCCTTGAGGAGATGTGTGTCCTGATGCTGTTGGGTGGAGTGTTCTGGGATGTCGATTAGATCCAGATGGCCCAGCAGGCAGCTCATCTCTTAGTCCCTTGCTGATTTTGCGAGTCCTAGTTCTGTTGCTGTGTTAGTCAGGATGCCTCCCAGAAACGCGGCCAACAGGACTTCCCTCTGTCTTTATCGGCCTATGATCCGCCTCTCCAGAGACAGACAGGGGAAGGGACTGACGTGATCATGGAACTGGACAGACCTACCATATGCCGTCTGCAGGCCGGAGACCCAGAAAGGCCGGTGGTGAAACCCAGTCTAAGTCTGAAGCCCGTGGACTTGCAGCTCTGACGATCAGGGGAGGAGAATAGAGGTCCCAGTGCAAGGAGAAAGAGAGAGAGAGAAACAGAGGGAGGGAGGAAGGGAGGGAGACAGGTCCAGAGACAGACAGAGGAGCCAGAGACTGAGACCGTGGGACAGAGGCAGGGACAGAGAAATGGGTTGTTCAGGAGTCTTGGTGCCAACCCGTTCATCAGACGCTGACTCTCGGTCACACTGTGAAGGTCACAGCCTTATTTCTTCAAAACTGCTTTAGCACACACTCCTCCCTGCTGGGCTGTGGGTGGCAGTGTCACAGGCCCCTGGGGCTCTCCTAAGTCATTGTTCTCTGTTGGACCCCTGTCTCTTCCATTATCTCCTCCATTCCCGCAGGCGGTTTAGAACTCCGAGTTCCCGATGGGTTTGGTGTTTCTCTCTCCTGCTTTCCAGGCACAGAGAGCATAGGGTCAGTGACGTAGGTGTGGTCCATGGCCTGCCACAGGGAGGGGAGAAGCAGGACTCGGTCCTGGAGACCCCACCCCCGGCTCTTCTAGCCTGTTTCAGGCGTATCCTGGTGGCCATTGCGGTGTCCACTGCCCCAAGTCCTTGCTGGAAAGCTGCTGCACTGGCCTCACCTACCTTTGGTGTCTGCTGCCCAGTCAGGGAGAGCGCTCACACAGACTGGCTCAGGAGGGCTGAGGCTGGGGATTCCAGGCAGAGGTGCCAGCGCAGTCCTAGGGAGGCAGGAGGCCAGGAGGGCATGCAGCCACATGACCTTGGAGTGAGGCCTGTGTCTGAGTCAGCTGCTGTAACAAAACACCCAGATGGGCCAGTAAACAGCATGAGTGTGCTGCCCACGGATGTGGGGCTGGGAGTCCAGGTCAGGGGCCACGAGGGTGGGTGTGGGGAGGGCCTCCTGCTCATGGACGGGAGCCTTCTTGCTTCTCTGTGCGCGGCAGGGAGATCATCTCCCTTGGGCCTGTCTTTGTGAGGACGCAGGACCCCTCACAACCCAATCCCCGCCGGGACCACCAACTAAGGCCCTCACACTGGGAATCAGGGCTCTCACTGTGAGCTTGGTGGTGTCCGGCACATCCAGCCAGGCAGTGAGCTGGAGAAGGCGGACAGGGCATCCTGGGTTGTGGGAAGGGCCAGGTGATGTGGAGGTCCCGCAGCAGGGCGGGGAGTGTTCCCACCGTGAAGGAACATTCACGGGCTTTGTAAGCTGCGAGAGATGTGACCCGACTTGAACTTTGAAGATGATTCTGGCCTGTGTCTGGAAGGTAGATGAAAGGTCAGAGGGAGAGCAGGGAAGCGCATCCGGTGGCTGGAGCAGCCTCCACAAAGGTGGTGCTGGGGTGGATGCAACCTGCACTGTGGGGAGGGGGCCGGGGTTCACTTTCAAAGGCCCAGCGCACCCATCTAAAGCAAGGCCGATGTGGTGCTTTTCCACACCGAAGAAGGGCTGAGCCTTTCAGGGTAGCTCAGAGAAACGCCCTGGTTACATGTGTTTGGAGACATTTCAGTGTAGGCATTTATTCCTAGCCAAATGCTGTGGCACGTGCCTGTAATCCCAGTGACTTGGGAGGCTGAGGCTGGAGGATTGCAAATGTGAGACCAACCTAGGCAAGTTAGCAAGACCCTGTCTCAAAAAAAAAAAACAAATAGACTGGAGTTGTAGCTCAGTGGTAGAGCACTTCTGGGCTTTTCCAAGTGCCAAAATAAAAGAGAAGAAGAAGAAGAAAAAGAAAAAAATAGAAATCCATTCTTAAAATCCCATCAAAGAGGCAGGGGTGCAGTAGTTCAGTGGAAGAGCACGTGCCTGGCACGGCTCGAGGCCGTGTGTTCCCTCCCCAGACTGCAAGCAAAAAAAAGAGCTTTCCATAGAATCTATCCTCTAGGGTCCCGATCACTCAGCAGGCCAAGGCCCCCTTGAGTCTGGGGCATTGTCTAGGAGGGTGTCACAGAAACTTCTTTCTGTGGTCATGGCGTAAGCCGAGGTGGCTCACACACTACAAAGTCATGGTGACATTCCGTTGATTTCCAACCAGACGTTTGGATTTCTGGTTTGATTCCATTTGTAGGGGCTTCTTGAAATTCACCATTAGGACGCTCCCTGGTTCAGGCTCGCCCCAGAAAATCCCTGGCCCAGCCATTCAGTCTTGAAGATTTTCATGGAGTGTGACTCCACGGTGCCCACTAACTCCAGCGGTGCCCAGAGGCTCCACAGGACTCCCCTACGAGGCACGAGCTAATTGATTGATCTCACTCCAGATGGCAGGTGTCACTGCTCAGGTGACCCAGGGGTAATGATGCGTTGGAGCCTGTCTGTTGGGACCTTGTCCTCTAGTCACAGCCACAGGTAGGGGAGACGAAAACAGGCTTGAGGGCGGGCCCCATGACTGTGTAGGTGGCAGACTTCAGAACCCATGTTGGAAAGTCACTGGGCTGAGACGCTTTGGGGACGCGGAGCCACCGTGAGGCCCAGTCAGCTGCAGACGGCGTCCATTAGAGACAATTTTCAAGTGTGTGTAACAGAGACCACACTCTGGAGCCACCAAGGACCCCACACCCACCTCCGCACTGCTGTTCCTAGTTGGCGGGGTGTCCCCACAGGTTTGTCCAGGTGCAACTCCTGTACTGGAGAAGTCGTCCTTCTTGGAGTTCAGTTCCCTGGGTTCTGAGAGTCTCCTAGGGTGACATAACTGCCACTGTAACAGGACACAAAAGGCCAACACTCTAAGATCACTCCTGAAAGGGAAAGTAGTTCAATTGGGCGTGTGATTATGAGTGGCTTGCTAACATTTTAATCACCAGCATATCAAAATACAGCTTGCTTTCCATGCTGGCCTGGTGACCTTGCTATTAGTTCTAGTAAGAGGTCCACACACCTGCAGTGTGACAGGTGGTGCCTCCATGTGTCACCAGCCATGTAAGGATCACCAGGTCTAATCTTAGAGGATTTCGCCATCCTCAATGCAGACCTCTTCTTCCCTTTTGAGTTGGAAGACACTCAATCTCCTGGTTAGAGGACACTCGTCACACGAGGCCAGCCCGTCGTGTTTGTTGAGGATTGTTTTGCAGCACAGAGTGGGACATGGTGTGGGTTGTATGCGCTGCCGGTGTGCTCCTGGGGGTCACCAGCACCGGTCACTGGTGTTGGTCAGCTCTTCTGATTCCCACTGATTGTGTCTGCTGACTTTACTGGTCACTGAGAGAGGACGCTCCAAACACAACCACACTTGTCCATTTCTCCTTTCACTTGTAGCAGTTTTTTGAAACGTGTTTTGTGTGTATCTGTGGCTAGACGCATGCCTGTTTGGGATGGTCATGGGCCACTGGTGAATTTGTTCCTTTGACCTTGTGTAATGGCCCTGATCTTGAGGTCCACTTTGTGGGGTGGCTACTCTGGCTTTCTTCTGTTCAGCGTTGGCGTGTTATGTCCTGTACTACTTGGACTGTCCACCTAGCTGAGTGTTTATATTTAAAATGTGTTTCTTATACACAGTATACAGCTGGGTCTTCCTATTTTATCAGTCTGTGTTTCCCATTTCCACTCCTGCAATGATTGGTATGATTGGAACACAAGTCCGCCTGTTGGCCAGTTATTTTCCAGTTGTCCATCTGTCCTTTGTTTTACCCTTCCTCGTCCTTTTTATGGTCTGTTTTTGCATTAGTTCAGAATTCATGATACGACATTATTGGCTTATTATTTATACCTTTATGACTTTTTCCAGTGGTTGTCCTGAGGTTTTTCAGTAGTGACTATGGGATATGTCTCTTTAATTTATCACAGACCACCTCGCAGAAACAAAGCCACCCTGTGTGTGGCCTGGGCTCCTCCTGGCAGGGCCCTCTTGTCCCCCTCCTACTTTTTGTCATATTTTGTCCTGTGTTCTGCTTTTACATATGCTACCAACCCACGGCACATTCCACTCTCTTTTCTTTAGACAATTTTCTTTTTATAACCATTGAAAAGAAGAAAAAGGACTTTCCTGGCTGCATCCTTCCGGGCATCGCTTATTTCTTGATGCAGCTTCGAGATTGGTCTAGTGTCATGTTGTTCTCACTAAAGATGATATTTTATATTTCCTCTCGTTCTTATGTGCAGGTAATGAATTATTTCAGTTTCCCTTTGAAAAAGTGTTCAATTCTTTTTCCTTTTGGTTGAGACATAATTCACATACAATGAAATTCACTTTTTCAAGGTGTAAAATTCAGGAGTTTTCAGTACATTCACAGGGTTGTGCTGTCACCCACTGCTGTCTACTTCCGGAACATTCTCATCACCTCAGAGAGAACCCTGTACCCGTTAGCAGCAATACCTGCTCTCGCTCCTCCAAGACGGCCCCTTCATTCTTGAAAGACAACCCTCCCCATGCAATATTCTGCTAGTCACCAGGCCACCTTCTTGCTATCCTTGTGATTCCTCCTTTATACTTGGTTTCTAGCACTTTGATGAACGTGTGTCAAGGTGCGCACGCGCACGCACACACGTTTGGTATTTACCTTGCTTGAGATTGCCTGGACATCTTGAATCTGGTTGAATGTCTTTCACTTACTAATTCTTTTTATTCTTAGTCTGTATATCTTCAAACATTTTTGGTCTCATTTTCTCACTTGCACTTCTGAAACTCCATTTACTCCTATGTTAGATTATTTGACATGGTGGCACTGCTTTTTGTGCTCCATTTAAAAAATGTTCTTTTTCAATTTGTGTTTCGGTTGGACCATTTCTACTGACCTGTCATAAGCGTGTGCTAGGTCTGTGGATGAGCTCAGGGAGGGAGGGCTTTTCTGATGTCTGTCTTTCAGGACAGCATTTCTGTTTGACTCCTCATGTGATTTCCACCTCTGCAGTCATTTGTCACTTCATGAGTGTTGTTCATTTTCCAGTGAAGTATTGCACATATTAATCATGATTTTTTTTTTGCCATACAATGGATTGAATCCAGGGGCTACATCTCTAGCCTTTTTTATTTTGATAGAGTCTTGCTAAATTGCCGAGGCTGGCCATGAATTTGCGATCCTCCTGCCTTCATTTCACGAGTTGCTGGGATAACAGGATTGTGCCGCTGTGTCAGCCCTTAAGTAGATTTATTTAAAATTTTCTTATAGTTTTGATTGCTTTGTTTCATGACAGTGGGTCATTTTTCCTTGATTTTTTGCATGTCATAATTTTGAAATAAATGCTGACGACATGTGTAAGATAATGGGAACTGAGTTGGGCAGAATTTGTGCCAGGAAATCGGCAACCCCTCTTTTCTGCTACTCCAGGGATGTATGTGCACTTGCGAGTCTCTGTGTATGTATCTATGTGTGTATGTGTGGTGTGTATGACATGCATGTAACATGTGCATGTGTTTGTGGGTGTTCATGTGCGTGCATGTGTGTGAGGGCACCAGTATGTTAACTCACTCCAGCTGGGCGTTACCTGGGGTGGGGTTCTGTGCCTAGGGTGGCCTCCACAGCAGCCGGGCTCTGCAGTCCTCTGTGCACATCAGTGTTGGGGCCTCCTTTGTGCCTGACCATCTTCTGCTCTGCCTCTCCTGGTCCCAGATGTTGGCTCCCTCCAGCCAGGAGCGGGGCAGTGGGAGGTCTCAGGTAGCCGTGACCCTGTGTCTCGGTAGGTTTTATTGTCCAGCCTGTCTCACGAGCTCCTGCTCAGGGTCTGGAGAGGAGGCTGGGAGAGGGGCCAGCCCTGGTACACAGCTGTGGGGCTGCTGTTCCTGCCCCACTGGCTTCCCAAGTTCACGACAAGCCTTTGCTGGGTTCTTCCCACCTGTCCTAGGTGCTCTGCCACCTGTGAGCCAGTGCTCTGCCTGTTTCCCGGCCTGCCGGGCTTCCCTGGACTCTGGCTGGGTGTTCCCCAGCCCAGTTCTCTTGTGGGTTTAAGCAGGGCTGGACTTCTCTTGTGGTTCCCTTTCTGCTTTCCACACCCAGGAGGAAAGCTGTGTTTTCATTCTCCTGCCTGCAGGGTGGCTGCAGGGTGGCTGCCCACCCTGACTGACCCTTTCTTACCCTGTTGCAGCCAAGAAAAAAGACCCAGGTCAGGAGGCTCCAGGGAGAGCAGAAATCAAAGGGGCCTTTAGAAAGTGTTCCCCCTACATCTCCTCATCCACAGGCCACTTGGTCACTGCTTGCTGAAAGGGAGTGACCCTGTGAAATGGAGCCGCCCACAGCCCCTGAAGGCCCTCAGGAGCACGTGCTGGGAGACAGCAGGATGTGCTGAGCAGCTGCACTTGGGACGCTCCTGTTGACAGCTTCTCAAGGGTTTGTCCTTCCCTTCTCTTTGAAAATCAGTGAGAACTATGGACCCTCTCCCGAAAGGATTCACATGTACACAGAGGGTGCGTGTGATCTGGGAGTCCTACCGATTCTCCAAAGTCCCTCCAGGACTGCCTTTGATCCAAGGGACTCACACACACCTGTGCCTTACTCCTGGTTCTCCGAATGCGGAGACTGAGGCAAAACCTGATGTATGTCTGGGACTTTGGTGTGTGGCTCTGGGGACAGAGTGAGGGGCAGAGGAGTAAAACTCGGAAGAGGGGACTATCCATGTGAGGAGGTGTGACCAAGGTGCCATCAGGGTGGTTGATGGTGGAGGGAAGGGGGTGTTTGTCACGGATCCTGCCCTCTGTGGCGTGGATCCTTGTGTCTCTGGGTGCTACCCTGGAGCTGGACCAGGTTCCCTGAGGCAGAGGGCCTGCGAGCGAGAGCTCCCTGGCCTTCTGAGCGCAGCTGGTGTGGTGCCGACTGTCCTGGCTGTAACTGGGGTGGGAGGCAAGGCCGAGGGGCTTAGGGCAGGACAACGTTTCTGGTCAGGCCTGTGTAGCAGGACTATGGCCTCCGTCCAGCACGGTTGACATGGTGCTGTCGTGTCCCCCTCGAGCCTACTCTTCACCGTCATTTTTCAAACGTGCTTTGTTGACCTGGACTCTAGTTGCAAGGGACAGAACCAAGTTCAACCTTGCTTCAGCCAAAATGTAAGTTCTCTGGTGCTTATCAGAAAAGTCTGTCTTTTAGTGCTGCAGGGCCCTGGGGCTTAATTGACCCACCAAGTCCTCTCCCACCCTCACTCAGTGCTGACCACTGGACTCTCTGCCCATTATTTCTTTTCTTGGGTTAGCCATGCCTATGGGGGTGGGACTCTGTCACTCTGTCAGCCCCGGGGAGTCACTGACTGCTGACCTAACCAGCCTGGGGAAGGCACTGATTAATGCTGAGTGGGTCGTGGTTCATCCCTGTCCCTGTCCCAGTGCTGAGGCCTGGAGGTGCTGGACTGTCCCATATTGAAGAGGGGGCTGTCCAAGGGAAACCTGCAGAGGAAAGGGGGTCTGGGCTGCAGAACCCCATAGCTCCATGAGCTTAGCCCATTCTGCCAGCTTCTTTCTGGAACATTCTTCCCTTGGCTGTTAGGAGAATTCCCTAGCTCCTCAGAGTGCTTCCTTGGATGGCTCCCCCCCATGCCCTAAACTTTCTGGCTCCATCTGTTCCTCAGGACCTGTGTGTGGTGCGCACCTCGGGGCATGTAGCTCTGCCTGCGATACTCCACACAGGGCAGGCATGTGGGCTCACACGTGTGCTGTGCCCTGAGGCTAGGACAGGCTTGGCCATGTGCCGTCTGTGCCCTGTGCCATGCCTCCATGGCCAGCTGGCTTCCGCTTTGCAGCATCCCTGTAAAATCACATGGGTCAGCGGCCACTCTGAAGTCAAGGTCCCTTCTCATGTCTGTCCAGCACCCACTCCATGGTTTGCCCACATCCCTGAAGCCAGGCACAGGCACCCTCATTCAACAGGTGAGGGCGGAATGTCGAAGGCTGGAAACCCGCCGAGTGCCAAGCTGCGCCCCTCAGGGGACAGGCAGCTTGAGTGGTGCCATCTGGGTGGGACAAGATTGATGAGAGGTGAAGTGAGTGAACAGGCAGGTACGTCAGACGGTGATTGATGGCCTTGAGAGACGTATGGCAGGAAGTTCATGCCAAGAGGACAGCCTGACAGGAGGGCATCTGGGATGACCCGGAGGGGGCTGTGTGGGGCTCTGCAAGGATTCTGTTGTTTATTACCAAATCCACGTGCTACCCAGTGACGCTTCCAAAATCCGCCAAGTGAAGCAGCCAGACCAAGAGACGAGTCCTGTGGGCCTCATTCTACGGGGAGTCTCAGGAAGCCAGCTCATCTCAGCAGAGTGTGGGTGGAGGAAGGGATGGGAGGGGACAGGGTGAGGGCCAAAGGGTGCCACATCCCAGCTGGAGGAACAAGCTGCGCCGGGGCTGCGTGTGACCATGGTCCTTCCCAATGTCTCGCATACTTCAAAATTACTAAGAGAATGAACTTTAACCTTCTTCCCACAAAAATGACAGGTGATGGACATGTTAATTGGCTTGATTTAATCTTTCCATATATTGATAGATCAAAACTGACAGCACCTTACAGGCCCGGTTCAAGCTCACAGGTCGGTGAGAAAGGAGTAAAAAACCACACCCATAGATATGCACAGTTTTTACGTCAGTGAAACAGTAATGAGCCTTTTAAAATTACCGTGCTGCTGAGGAGAGAGCCGGGCTCCAGTCCCAACTGAGCATGAGAACGGAGACAGGCGGGCGCAGAGGTGGGCGCGAGCCTGCAGCCTGGCGTCAGGGTTGGGAGGCCCTGCGTGAGGCCACGCCTGTGCGCCAGCTGCTCAGGCTGAGGCAGGAGCACCCACAGCTTATTGAGACCCCGTAAATTAAGGACTGAGGTGTGGCTCTGCAGTGGAGCACTGCCCAGCACGTGCAAGGCCTGGCTCCATCCCCATGGCTGCAAAATGTGAAAGACAAAGGAAGACCATGTCCCGACCCCCCAGCGGGCAGGTCCTGCTGCATTCGCTGCCATTGAACTGGGGCTACCTGCTCTCTGGGGGCAACTTTGTGAACAATAGAAATGCCCTGGCTTTGCTTAGTCTGAGAAAGATCCCTGTGTTCAGAGGGCTGAGCACAACCTGCCATGGGGCAGGGGCTACAGGGCCTGGGGGCTGATGGGGCAATGGGCATGGGGGCCTTCAGGCCTGCTGAAGTGTCCCTGAAGCCACCTGCCTGCACCAGAATAAGTCTGCTGCCGCCCAGGGGTCCGTTGGTGCCAAGAGGAGGGGAGCGTGGTCAGTTACCTGGAACCTGATTGAGGAGACAGGGAACTCGGAGAGTCAGGTGCTGGCACAAGTTAAACTCACCGTACGTTTGGACACCCCTGGGCTCCTGCCCCGTGGAGCCTGGAAGTGAAGTTCTTGTCCTCTTTAGGAAGCATGCTGAACTCAGGACTCCTATTTCCCTTTTAAAGTCAGGACGGCTGAGATTGTGATGATATCCAACGTGTTTATTGGCTGTTATCTCCGACTTTCTGACAATAATCATGGTGGCATCGACTGAGTGCTGCGGCCCTTTCCCACTGCTTCCAGAGCCTTGCTCTTCAGCCCTGTTTCTCTGGGGCGCCTGTGGAGCAGCAGTGTCCCCTCTGTAGTGCAGATGAGGGACTTCAGGAGAGAGACAGAGATTTGCCCAGGAGCTCAGTGGGGAGGTGCAGAGAGCTGTCACAGGTGCTGTGGTGGGGAGGGGGGATGGCGCCTGCTCCTTGGGAAGGGGCCCTGGTGGGTGGCTCTCCCTCCATTCTTAGCATCAGCTCCCAGGGCTCCATGGGGGGCCCTGCAGGTGTGAAGGTCCAGGTGCTCACTACTGTTTGGCTGTGAGGGCGCCGTAGTGTGTGTGTACACGCAGACACACCCACACCCACACCACGCACACTGGTATCTATACACAGCCCCACAGCCCCCCGCCCCCCCCCCACCCCGTGTGCACACCCCACACCCACACCCCGTCTGCGTCGGGTCCGGGGTCCCGAGGCTGCTCCCATGGCTCCTAACAGCCTGGTGTTAGGACCCAGGAAGGACGCAGCGGGGCGGGATATAAATAGAGAGAGGAGGACAGTTTGAGGAGAGCTGACCTCACTCCCTCTCCACCCAAGAGCGGCTGGCGGAGGTGTGGAGCCAGACCAGAGGGAGGCCGAGGGCGGGCGGGACGCTGGGAGCAGCTGGAGCTCCAGGGCGCGCAGCTGGGAAGCCTCCTTGCTCCGCCATTCTGGGCAGGAGAGGGACACGCAGCTCCAGCTGGACAGAAAGGGGACTTGGGACTGCCACCTGGCCTGGGTTCCTCTTGCATTCCACGTGGCTCTGGACGCCTGGGCTCCTGGATCACCGAAGGAGCTCCAGTTCTGAGACAGGAGAGAAACCCCGCGTGCTTCCAGAACCTGTGTCACAGACTTTGAGGAAACGGACTTTCTGACCCGAACCTGAAAAGATGCCCCTCTCCCAAGGAGCCAGAAGGTAGAGGACACAGTCTTCCACCCTCAGGAGTTCCGCTTGGATCCCCTGCAGCCTCTGAGAGCCATGAGGCAGCCGCGGCCCCTCTGCTGCGGGCCCCTCTGGCTGCTCCTCACCTGCTACAGTGCTCAGGTAATGTGCCTGGTTGGGAGGGACGCTGGAGTTCTGTGTGAGGTTCCCCGTGTCTCACGATGTGGTCTTCCCTGTGCAGGTGCGAGGAGCCCACGGCAGGTCGCAGGACCATCCAGGTACGAGACCCATCCCCTGCTCCGGTGGGGCCTTCCCTCCTTCCCAGCTGGGTGCTGCCCAGTGACTGGCTTCACTCTGAGGCCACCAGTGACGGCCCTTCTTGGGCTCCTCTGCCCCGACGCCCCTACCCCACAGCCCCGCCGGCCTCGTCTGCATCAGTGTCCTGGGCCCTGGGTGGGGAAGTGGCTCTGTCCCCACCGGGCTGGGTCAGGAGGGCTCTTGTGATCCAGGAGACCTCAGGCTGAGCTCTGTCTCAGTTCGCATCAGGTGCTGGTGACATGAGGCCCCCAGAACAGCAAGCCCTGGAGCCCCCAGCCCCTTGGGGTGCCCAGTCTTGGACGTGGGACCTGCTCACCAGAGTGGCCTGTCTTTGGCCATGTGATTCCCCAGTCTGGAGGTTGGAGGGTGAGGTTGCCCAGGAGGACGGAGGAGCAGCCTGGGTACTGCTCAGCCAGCTCTCGGCCAGCTCTCGGCCAGCGGGCCTGGCATTCCCTGCGCTCCCGTGCCTCTGGGTGGCAGTCGGGGCGTCGGGGACCTGCGAGTGACCCTTTGCCGGGAAATGCTGACTCAGGCTGACAGCATGGGGTTCCCGGCCGCCCCATGGTGAGCAGTCCTGCCCTCATTCTGGGGAGCCCGCCCAGATCCACAGCCAGGTCCCCCAGGGCCCCTCACAGGAAACCCTTAGAAGTGGGGCCCACTTGGCTATCTCCCCCCACGGGTTGTGATGCTGCCAGGCCATCGGTCCTTGTCATCACCTCCCTTCACCCACGCTGGGGTAGAGACTGCTCTCTCCGCTCCATGCTTCTGGAGTCTTCTGTAAGAAGGTGCTGAAGCTGCGTCCCTCCCTGGGTCAAACACTAAAGCCAAGAAGCAGAGCCTGTGGCCT
Source organism: Callospermophilus lateralis (assembly GCF_048772815.1). Lineage (NCBI taxonomy): Eukaryota > Metazoa > Chordata > Mammalia > Rodentia > Sciuridae > Callospermophilus > Callospermophilus lateralis. The sequence continues at coordinate 127,501,236 of NC_135305.1, read as the reverse complement.
GGGCACAGGGGACAGGTCAACGCTGTGTTGGTGGAGGCTGTTGGGCCAGACCTTGCTCCCACTGAGGCTGGGATAGGAGATGGAGAGAGGGCAGCTGAACAGGTGTCCTGGCCAGGGAGTGCCGCTGAGGAGGTGGCCCTGGGCCAGCCCTTCCCAGATGGTGGCCTCTGACAGAGCGTCCTCACAGCTTGCGTTCTGAACCCTGAACTCCAGGGAGCAGTTGGAATCCGTCAGTCTTTCCCTCCACATAGAAACGTCGCTCCTGCCCGTCCTGACTTAGTGTAGTGGAGGCCCTTTCTTCTCCAGCCGGCCACCTAAGGAAAGCAGCTGTGCCTGTAGCCATCAAGGGCCACTGAGACGCAGAGTCCTGCCGTCTGGCCCCCGCTGTCTCACCTTGCTTTGGCCTCCCCCTCCTCCTCCTCTGGCCACTCCCTTGTCCCTCTCCTCATCACAGCCCTGCACTTTCTCTTCCTTTCTGCATTTCGGGCTCTGCTTACCCCTTCCCATGGGGAGGCCTCAGTGGCCCCGGGGCACTGTGTTCCTGTGGCCCCAGAGCCCTGGGGTGCTACACCCTGGCTATCCCCTCAGGGTGCTCACTGAGTGACAGCTGCCCTGGGGTCCCTCAGGAAGAGCGAGACCTGCTCTCAGTGTTGGTGAGGAGGGCATCAGCCTCGGCAGCAGCAGGCAGTGCGAGGGGCCACCGCCAATGCCAGTCAGCCAGGCAAGTCCCACAGCAGCCAACCAGGGGCATCCACACTCCTGAGCTCCAGTGGAGCCGTGTGTCCTGCCGACAGCACACGCTCCAGCCACAGAGCCGGTCCTCTGTGGGCCTAACCAGGGGCTCAGGGCTGTGAGGGAGCTGGGGGTGCCGTGCCAGAGATGGCCGAGGGCAGTTGGGAGACGCGGGAAGGCAGGCAGGTTCAGGGGCCCGGGAGGTGAGGGCTAGGACATGGGGAGGCCTTTTTGGGGAGGCCTCCGAGGCCGCCACGCTTTCCCTCGATGGTCCTGCCCCAGCACCAGGCCTCCTGCCCAAAAAGTGCTTGATGAATATTTTCCCAGCTATCTGTGTACCACCCTGGAGGACTGGCTGCGCTTTGGCAGAACAAGTGAACATGCTAGCCCACCCGCGTGCCTTCAGCCCCCAGGGGCTTGTACCTGTTTGTCTGTCTACACTGGCAGATGTTGGTGCTTTCTACACTGGCCCTGGTGCCCCGATGCCTGCTGGGCAGAGAGGGAGTTAACTTTACAGACAACACCAGGTCAACGTGAGCTTTTGTAGTGACCGTCCACTTGCGGCCAGATCGTCATCTTAGAGAATCGTACAAGGTTGGAAGCGACACCCAAGTCTGCTCAGCCCGCCCCCCATTTCATAGGGAAACCAGGAACAGAAGGGAGACCCAGAAGGGAGCAGGAGCTGGCAGGGCCGGGACCCTCAGCCCACCTGAGACCTCTCCCAGGGACCCAGGCTCCACATGCGGCCTGCTCCCAGGCCAACCTACGAAGCCAGGAGGGCTGATTAGTGCAAACCCATAAATGGCCTCAGCCAGAGAAGGCAGCCACTTTGCAAAAGTTTATAAACATGCCCTTTTATAGACACATTTGTATGAGGAAAAGACCCGGTCGTTGCCGGTCCTGGGGTCCCAGGAGCGGCACAGTCCAGCCTGTTCCTAGGAGGATGGAGACTCGAGATGATTGCAGTCATTATGATTCTGTGTATTTACACAGCACGTAGCTCAGAGAGGACGGCCTAGCTGATAGGCCACGGCAGCACCACATTCTTCATCTTCCTGGAGAAAGGGAAATGTGTTCGTGATGGAGCCTTTAAAACTAGTGCCTACGGCCTGTTGAACAAATGGAAATTTGGCAGAGACAGATTTGCAGGGGAGCAGGATCATGCAATGTCAACGCTCTGTTGTCCAAGTGTGGCTCATCCTGGCCCCTTGGTTCTACCTGTTAGTTACCTTTTAAATCTCTACATTAAAAATGTGGGAGATTTCAAAAACAAAACCCCAAAGCCCCCACCCACATGCACACACGCACACACACACGCACGAGCACACACATGCATGTGCACACACATGCACATGAGCACACATGCACATGTGCACACATATGTGCGCACACACATGTATGTGCACACAAACGCGCGTGCACACATATGCACATGAGCACACACACACACACACACATGCACACACACGAGCACACATGCCTAAGCCCTGCTTCACCAGGGGCTGCCACCCACCAAGGAGAGCAGAGTCCGGCACAGGGGCAGGTGTGGACACATGACCAGAACTGCCCAGTAACCCCAACACCTCTGGAAACAGTAAGGAACAGGGACCTGCACACGGCGGTGTCCAGGAAGCCAGGGAGGCCATTCAAGTGCAGCATCCTGTGTGCTGAGCATCCTGTGTCCAGGATTAGAAGGAGGCATTGGTGCAGAATGTGGGAGACCGTGCCCCAGGCCAGGGGACAGCAGGCAGAGTCCCGCAGGGAATGAGTGAAGATGGAGCCCAAAGGCCAGCAGTGAGGGACAGGGCTGGCTTCCCCCAAGTGGGCAGGTCTCCTGAAGCAGCCCAAGGGTCAGGGACTCCCTGGACTGACGATAGCACTGGCGGCACTGGAAGGTGGGGCGGCCCTGACTCCGTGATGGGCTCGCCCATGGTCAGCGGGCCACTAGGCCTGACTCCGAAGGGCCCAGGTATCACTGGGCGATGAGCACTGAAGATCCCTGTCCCGTGCGACCTCCCCCCATTTCTCCTGTCCCCTCCTCCCTGCTTCCCGCTGTCCCTCTCCCCCTCTCCCTCTTCCTGTTCTTCCTCTCCTCCCTCCCTGCTTCCTCCTCCTTCCCCTGCCCCGCTCCTTCTTGTTCTTTGTCCCTTCATTTTTCAGGGCTGGGACTGTCTGAAGTCCCCGTGAGAGCAGGCGCCGCCCGGTGAGAACAGAGCGCCCTGTGCCCGGCCCTGCGTCCTCTCGTCACCCTCACCCTGGAAAAGAGCCACAGGCTTTTCTACCAAGAAGGGATTTTCTGGTTTTTACAAAACTTTTAGGGCTACAAGTGGTTTTAGGGTGTACAGGGACCCTCTGGGCTGGAGCTAGTCTACCCCGTTAGCACCACATGACTTCAATTTAAAAAGCTGCCAACACTGAAGATCTAGGAGGTTCCAAACTTAAAACATCTGGATCCCTGAGCGCCCTCGAGACGCAGGGGACCTGGAGATTCTGGGTGGACCTTCCTGCTGAGCAGGTCAACCAGCCTGGGATGGCCACCTTCAGTGGACAGTGCACGCTTGCTGCCTGGCCACAGCTCCGCTGCCTGAGCTCAACCAGGGACATGTGTGCTATCGGCAAGCATCACACCTGTGTCCCCCAAGGTCCTGCTCAGAACTGGCCAGCAGGTGGCTGTCCCTAGTGCTTGCTTCCTTTCTATGGGCTAACTCAGCAGTAGCCTCTGGGTCTTGTGGCAGCAGGAGCTTGGTTCTGGGCTGCTTGTCAGCAGAGACAGTGGGCAGCCTTCACACCTGGCCATCATGGGCACTGCTGGGTCCAGGTGACACCACTTCCCTCCTCACCTTTCTGCCCAGAGCCACTGTGGCCCTTTGTGAATGGGGACAGAAGAGCGACCTACAGGTGGGTTCTGATGGCCATGTCTTTGTAGAACATGTTACCTTATTTCTGGTTTTATCCCAGGTGATTGAATAACCAGCCAATGAGGATTTCCCATCTCCAGAGTGACAGTCTTGGGTCTCAAGGGTTCACGATGGAGGACGAGAACGCATGCTTCTGGGTGTTGCTTTTCTGGGCCTCCATGTGCCTGCAGGCAGCAGGGGGCAGTGCTGCTTCCCCTGCACCTGGTCGGGCTGTGCCCATCTGTTCTCCACCTGCTAGGGAACCGACTCCGTCCTTGGCTTATGTGTGGGGCTTGTGCACACTGGAGGGACAGATGCAAGTGACCAACGCAGGCAGCGACCTCACGCGAGCAGGTGTGGGTCACCCTGTGGGTGGATCCTGGTCCTAGGAGGAGGCTCCAACCTTCCTCTGCATTGTGGCCTGCTGCTGCCCAGGGCCACTTCAACAGTGCAGTGGATATCAAGTGTGTTTTAAAGGTACACAGGATCTAAATTCAGAGGACAATAGTCAATGCAATAAGAATCTCCTTGCACGTGACACCCCGTTTCTCAGTTTCCTTATCTCCCCAATCCTGGCTTCAGTTTCCATGCAAGTGCCTCACTCTCTTCCTCTCCCTCCCTATCCAAACACATGCATATCACAGTTACCTGTAGCTTTTCTCACTTGAGTTTTTAAATTAAATTTATTTGAATGGGACATAAAAACATGACAGTTGTAGTAGCGAAGGAGTATGATGTTGAGTGCCAACACTCACACAGTGGACAACGGTCTCCCCAAACGTTCATAGCTTCCTGTGGTGAGAGCATTCGGTCCTTTCTGAAGCTCCTTGAGGCACGTGGTGCTCGGTGCCATCGAGAGCCCTGGGCCGCACAGTGGCACACGGGGACTTCTGCTCCTATCTGCCCACGATGATGCCGTATCTTCTTAACTTACAGTGTCAAGAGTGGTCCATGCACCTCAGCCTCAGCGGCATCCATCGTTGCATGGATGTCCCTCGATTATTTAGCCAGCTTGTGGGTGAGCGCTGAGGCTGTGGTCAGGCTTTTGACCCTGTAAGAAATTCAACAAGGAACACCCTTGCACACAGGTCTTGGATCACGAGTACGTACGTCTCTAGGATGAATCAGCGCACTAAGGGACCGTGTGCTTGGGGTCTGTGTGGACGGTGCCAGATGGCCCTCCAGAGAGGCCGCACTGACTGCACCCCTGACACAGGGGATGTGCTGCTTAGTCCCCTCCCCCTCTTTTCTCTCGGGTCCAGTTCTGGCACACGTCTTGCTGTGGTTTGACATTTCTAAAGCTATTCGAATCTTCTTCTTTGAATTGCCTAATTATGTTTGATGCCCAGATATTCTGTTGATTTGCTTTCCTTAACAGCAGGAGTGTTTGCTGATTTGCTTGTGGTGCCAGGATGGAACCCAGGGCCCTGCACTCTACCCCCGAACCACAGCCCTCGTTTGTAGGAGTTTTATTAGCATAATGAGTTTAACACATATAAAAAGAAATCAGCATGTTTCTGTCATGAATTATATAAACCTTGTCCCCAGTTGGATCTAGTTCGATTTTTTTTCTGCACAGAAATTTAAAAAATTAATGCAGTTAAATTTATAAGCCTGGAAAGCTTTCTATATCTGGTTTTATTGCACTTTAGTCTGATTCATCTAGGTTGCCTGGGTGCACGGAGTGGGGGAGGCTATTGACTCTTTCCAAATGGCTAACTGCTTCCAACTCTTTTTGTGGAATGAGATTTCTCCCGATTTAAAGCACCAGCTTTATCCTAATCAGTGCCACCTGTGCCGGGAGCTCAGTGGCCCCTCCTTCCACTGAAAGGCAGACTGTGGCAGACACCATTCTGCTGTGGGGCCTGTCCCCTGCTGTCCTTGTCCAGTCCTGGGTATTCTGCTTACTTATTTGCTTATTTATTGTGTGGTGCTGAAATGGAGCCCACGGCCCCACACATGCCAGGCAAGGGCTCCCCACTGAGCTGCACCCCAGCCCTTTTTCAGTTTTGCTTTGAGACAGGGTCTTGCTAAGCCATGGAGGCTGGCCTGGAACTTGTAATCCTCCTGCCTCAGCCTCCTCTGGAGTAGCTGGGATCACAGGCGTGGCCACTGTGCTTGCCTTGTTCTTATTTATTTTTTAAAAAATATGAGTTCCATAATCAAATTTCCCCTCACAAGAGAGCTCTCAGCACTTTCCCAGTATTTATAGATTAATTAAAGGGCAGCTGATATTTTTATGCTAATCAATCTGTTCTCCCCAGAGTAAGTCAGGCCTTCATTTGCTCAGGGCATCTTCATGAGAATCTTGTGTGATTTTAGTTCTTTTGTTCTAAAAGGTTTTCTTTTTATTGGTTGCATTTAGAAATGAGAACTTCTTTTTTTTTTTTTTTTTTTTTGGCTATTGTTGAAATACAAAAAGCTATCGGCTTTGTACATTACATTTGAATGAAACTCCTTGCTCAATTCCTCAATGATTTGAAGTAGTTTTCTACCCCGATTATCAGGCATACTTCCCGTGACAGTGATGACCATTCTCTCCTCTTGGTGACGTTTCTTTGCAATGGAGAATATAAAGGGCACTCTATGTCAGTGGACGTCAAGGGTGCCTGCTATAGCTGGTCATCTGGGCAGTAATTGGAAAGGACTAAAAGGATGTGCTCAGGGCTGCCCATGCTAGAGCCCACTGGAGCAAAGATGGGACCCTGACTTCTTTTAAGCTGGAGAATGGTGGCCCATCTTGAGGGGATGTCACCTTGCTCTGTTATAACGGACAGGTGGAAAAGGATGACCAATTCCTTCACAGAACCCTGAGAATAGACAATAATATACCCACATAAGGTCCTGCTACTCACAGTACTGGTCTCAGAGAGGACATCTGGAGGAAGCAGCCATAGGGGAAGGACCAGGCCTGGATGAAGAGAGGCCTGTGTGTGAGTGCTGTGTGCTGGCCAGCACAGGTTGGAGCAAGAGTTTCCCCAGTAGGTGCAGAATGCGGTCATCCTACAGGTCATTGTTAGGATGAGATGAGGTGTTTGCCAAGCACCTCGAGGGGGTCCTCATAAACACAGGGTCCTCTAAGCTTGTTTTAAGCTTGTTTCCTTCTGTGGTCCAGCCGCATCAGGTGCTATCTCTAAAGCCAAGTTTGGTGACGGGATGATGGACATTCTCGCCTTTTTCCTGATGCCAATAGGCACGGTCCTGGCCTCCCACTGTCAAGCATGAGCCGAGGCTGCTGTTCCCATGGGTTAAGAGGCCTCCATCCATGTGGCCTGCTTTGTCCAGTTAAGGAGCCACTCATCGGTTTCTAGTTGAGTTCTTGTCCCTCCAAGTAGTTGTGTTGAACTGTATCAAACGCCTCTTCAGCCACGGGCTGGTCACGGTCCTCCGTCTCCAGGTCCTTCCCCATCTCCAGGTCTTTCATTGTTTCAATGGTGATTTGAGAGTTTGATTTCTTTTCCCCCAGGGTTTGCAGTCCTGGCTTCTGCTTCCCATTACTGGCCGTTGGAAACCGTGGATGGGATTCATGAACTTCAGGATACAACTGGAGGTAGACCTGGTGTGCGAGCCTATAGGAGGGAGGGGTGGCGGAGGCGGGGCCCCTGGAGGACAGAGGAGGACGGAGGTCGATGGCATCTGCTTGGAGCCAGATGATGCTGGTGAACCAGTATTTGTGCAGCTTTCCTGAGGATCATTGCAAAATATTTCCCTAGAACGTCTGTATCTTCTTACAAGGGAAGAACAGAATCTGATTCAGAACACGACTGAGATGTGCATTTACTCAAGACCTTATTGCAGGATTTCCTCGGCGGAGCCTCCTGAGTGTGAGGCCAGTACGTGTTTGCAGTGCAGGTGGCGTCAAGGTGTCAAGATCTGGGCCACCCACAATGGGCTCACAGGTTGGGGGGCACTGTTTCACCAGGCAAAGCTGTCCTGTCTACGGCCATGTCGTCACACACCCCAGTCAGTTCCCACGGAGATGAAATGTCACCTAGGACATGTCTAACGATGGAGAGTGTCAGGGTCTCTGGTTCACAGCTCAGACATCTGTTAGCAGGAGGAAACTGAGCTATCCCTGAGCACTTTCCCCATTCCAGTGAGAATTTCTCCTTAAGGCCCAAGTGTGAACAGCCGGAGGTAGCGTTCAGTTCACCTTGGTCTATTCATTGCTGGAGAGTCCACTGCGTGGCTGACACACAGGGCAAAGGCTGGCTGTATGTCCCGACTCGGGCTCTAGCCATGTTCTGGCCAGTCCTGAATCCCCACGTGGCTGGCTGGCTGCCTCCTGCACCAGCACACAGCGATCTCCTCGTCCTTGTGACACTTGTGCTATGGAAGTCACTGCTTAAGGTCCTAAAACGCTTCCTCAAAACCTGCCTGTTGAGTGGCAGCAGAGCCAGTGTCTGCCCCGGGGCAAGGTCGAGGAGAGGGGCCGTGAAGGGTGCGTGGCTGTGCAGGCCCTGTCCCCAGCCTGGCTGCCCCCAACCCCCCACCCCCACCCCGAGCCTCCTGTGATGATCTGCATGGCAGGGACAGAGTGTCCCTGTGCAGGTGTGAGCCCAGGTGGGCTCAGAGTGAAACAACCACTTTCCCTGGTTACAGTCGAATGTGCTTTTCCCAGGGCCTTTGTTTTCAAGCTTTTGAAAAGCAGTCATCTCACTGAGTGGAAATGGATCATTGTTCAGGACCCAACCACTAAAATTTCAGCAGTCATTTCAAACAAGAGCCTGAATAATCATGCATACATCTCTGTCCTGGTCCCCGAGCTCATTGCTCTAGGTTCAGTGTTCCTGACTTTGCACACCTTGCCTGCGAACACCCTCCTCGTGCAGCGGCCGTCACTCAGATGTGAGTGACGCGGGGCTGGGTTCTGCTCCCTGGTGTGTCCACTCCAACAGCACCTTCCCAGCCCTGGAGTGCATGGTCACAGCACACCCCTCCCTGCTGGCCCGCTTTGTGTGACCCTACTGTCGCCAGGCCTCCAAGGGACAGGAGGGGGAACAGGCACCCTCGGCACCTCGTGTGGGGACACTACCCACTGTGATGTCTCAGGGACGAGCCGCTTGGCTGTTTGTGGCCGACCCCTGTCTGTGCCTTTGTCACTGTCTCACGTGGCTGTGTCCATGCCGTGTCCCCCAGTCCTGTGCCATTGTGACTGTCAGCGCTCTCTTCATCAGTGGCCATGTTCACTCTCATATCTCTCAACCACGTCCCCTGTGGGGCGAGGAACCAGCCCCTGGGGTCTTCGGGGGTCCTGGCTGGGGGCTCTGCGGTACCAGGCAGGGGCTGGGGGAGGGTGGGTGGCGTTGAGAGATATGTGGTCTCTTGTTCCTTGTCTCACTTATCTGTTGTCTTTCTCTTTTGTCGCCCGCCCAGCGCTGCAAGCCCACAACCTCACTGTGCTCCCTCCCCACAATTCCACCCTTGTGTTTGCCAATGACTCTGCCTACTCCAATCTCTCTGCGACCGTAGGTGAGCAGTGTCCGCTTCCTCCCAGGCTTTGATCTACAGTGAGTTCAAGGCCCATCCCCTCAATCTGCCGGACTCGGCTCTCAGCCAGCAAAGGAGCGGCTAGCCAAGTACAGGCTGAGACGGAGCCAGGTGATAACCAGGTGTTACAGGTGTGACCAGGTGATAGCCAGGTGTCGCCAGGTGTGAGCCAGGAGTTAGCCAGGTGTTGCCAGGTGTGAGCCAGGGTTAGCCAGGTGTTACCAGGTGTTAGCCAGGAGTGAGCCAGGTGTGAGCCAGGGGTTATCAGGTATGAGCCAGGGGTTAGCCAGGTGTGAGCCAGGTATGTGCCAGGGGTTAGCAGGTATGAGCCAGGGGTTAGCCAGGTGTGAGCCAGGGGTTAGCCAGGTGTTACCAGGTGTTACCAGATGTTAGCTTGGTGTGAGCTAGGAGTTACTAGGTGTTACCAGGTGATAACCAGGCGTTACCATGGGTTAGCCAGGTGTGAGCCAGGTATGAGCCAGGGGTTAGTCAGGGGTTAGCCAGGTGTTACCAAGTGATAGCCAGGTGTTAGCTAGGTGTGAGCCAGGTGTGAGCCAGATATGAGCCAGGTGTGAGCCTGGTATGAGCCTGGGTGAGCCAGATATGAGCCAGGGTGAGCCAGGTATTACCAAGTGATAGCCAGGTATGAGCCAGGTGAGTCAGGGGTTAGCCAGGTGTTACCAGGTGTGAGCCAGGTGTGAGCCAGGGGTGAGCCAGGGGTGAGCCAGGGGCCAGCAAGACCAGCAGGGTTGGGTCTGAGGGAGGAGCCCTGGTGTCTGGGAGGTGACCACAGCACCATGCTCTCCGGTTCACTGTTTGTCTCAGAATAAAACTAATGATATATTTTCTAAACACAGAAATAGGATTTTCAAATGGATTGTATTTTGGGAGGAGGGAAAATCATGCTCTCTTCATGGAAAATTAAAGCTGGTTTGAGAACACCTCATCCCAAAGTTGATCTCCTACCAACCTTAAGTTCAGTGACCTGAAGTCATGGGGAGCCGTCTCAGACACCCGAGGGCCACGATTCAGTCCCTGTCTCATCTAACAACCTCCAGGGCCACACGCTCGTGTTTTCCCCACGCAGCTCACAGTGAGAGAGACAGAGACTGGCATTGCTTGGTGGCTGCAGAGGACCAGGGCTGATGGAGGGCAGGGAGGGCCTCGCCTTGATCTCTTTTGACACTTCATCTGATTTGGTGTGGTTGGCCTCCAAAATTAATTTTGCCAAGCAAACAGCCTGGTCAGGGCTTTATATGGCCCAGCTTGGTTGGGCAGCTGCGAGTTGTCCAGCACATGGGGTAAGACACAGCTCTCCCCTGGCAATAAGTGGGAGAAGACAAATAATGAGTGAGTCTAAAGGCAGAAAAGACAGCTCTGAGCCAGAGGAGTTCTCGTGATGGTGGCTGTTGGAGAGCTGGCCCGGGCCAGGTCAGTCAGGATGGCCTGTGCTCCAGGAGCACCGGAAACACACTTTCTCCTTCCTTCTACATGGGGAGGGGGGCCTGAGTACTGACCCCTGCCCACAGGTGCCCGTGGCCCTGGGTGTTTATAATCGTCACCCATCGGCTCTGTAGGCCACTTACGGCATCAGACACCTTCATGATGGGAGCCATGAAGCAGGTGTCTGGGTAGAGAAGTGCCTCTGTGGGATTTGTGACCCCTGGGACTGTGCAGATGTCACCCTGGTGTCCCCTGGAGCATGGCCCCACAAGCTGTGGCTTCACACGTGTGGGACTAGGGCTCAGTGGTTGCTTCACAGACCTGTTCGGAACATGCTTCACTGGGGAGTCAGTGCAGGTGGGTGGGGGGGCCTGCAGAGCATGCGGGTGCCATTGGTGCTTGGGGACAGGGACCACCACCCTCTCGCTCCGGTGGCCCAACGTTAGCAAATGGTATAGGTACATTATCATGACGCTGTAATAAATAGGAGATGCCAACAGAACACAATTTCATAGGATACAGTGACTTATTACCTAACATTTAGACTTATAAATTATTCATCGTTTAATTACTAATAATTAAATATTAACAATGCTATTAGCACCCTAGAACAATGTGGGATGCTGGGTGTGTGTATTGTGATGGTGGATATGGTATGCATATGTGGTGCTACCTGCAACCCCTCGGGCATCCTCAGACTTCCAGGCTCTGGGCTGGCTCACGTGTGACGATGTCCCTCTTGTTCCCTAGACATTGTGGAGGGGAAGGTCAACAAAGGCATTTACCTCAAGGAGGAGAGAGGCATGACGCTGCTCTACTATGGCAGGCTCCGGACCTCCTGCATCAGCAGCCCTGCCCAGTGCGGCCCTGAGGGTGAGTGCTAGGCCTCTGGGTGCCGGTTTCCCCACGGGGCAGCACCTGCCCCTCTGGCCAGGACTGCAAAAGGCCCACTAACTGCAGAATGTATGGAACGGCAAAGTGAGCTGGGGCGTGGGGGACGTGGGCAACCTGCGTCCTGACTGTAGGCTGGTGCTGGAGGGCTCAGTGCGGGCTTAGAGAGCTGCGAGACCAAAGTGCCTAGCCTCGTAGAGGGGAAAGGAGCCCTCCCTGAGACACAGGCCCCGACGTCACGCGCTGTGGTGTCTGTGGGCAGGAAATAGACGGCGTGGCCACCGCAGCGTTATTTCTGGCTCTGGTCATGTGGGTGACGGACCGGGCGGGGCGTGCCTGTTAACCCTCACGCAGGTTTGCCTCAGTCAGGCCCAGGGAGGGTGGCGGGACGCTGGATGGGACTGTCCCAGCCCATGGTTGCAGGCCTGTGCCCGCAGCAAGTCCACGTGTGCAAGAGGGAAACGAGGGCCCTTCCTGCCTGCTTCTCCCTGCAGCCTGCGCATGCAGCCTGACTCCACACGGCCTCGCTGGGCCGCCTGGGAACCCTCAGGGACTGCCATCTGCCGTCGTCCAGCCAGCTGGGGCCTTCAGGGTTTTCTTCCTTGAAGCAAAAGGAAAGGGTCCATTTCTGGGGGGAAGTTGACGCCGCCTCTGTGAGGCTCTGAGACTTGGGGGCAGACGGCCTCGGGCGACGGGTCGCTGTGCGTGGTTCTGAGAGAACACGCAATTCCCTGAAAATAAGCAAGTGCTGTACGAGCCACAGACACGAGGCGGCGGCGTTTTGGGCTTTGGGGACCTGGGATTGTATGGAGCAGCTCTGAGGTCGGCCGCTGAGCTGGGCGCACAGACAGTATGAGCTGGTCCTAAGTCAGACCTCAAAACACACCAGGCTGTTTGTCTCTCCAAAGCCCAAACAAGCCCAGGCCCAGTGACAGCAGCTGGCAGCCAGGAGAACAGAGTGTCCCTGCCCCAGGCTTGGGAGGCGAGGTCTGTGAGGCTTTCCAGGGAGCAGCTTCTATGGGGAAGGAGCCTCTCCGCAGATTGGGCTGCAGCACGGGACTTTCTCTGGATTGGGGCTGAAAGGGCTGGCCCAGGTGTCCTGTGACTGACACCATCCCAGGTGCCCACTGGATGGGAGATGGTGGCACCGAGGGAAGGGTGGCTTTTGGAAATCAGAATCCTGACAACTTCCCCAACTCCAAGGCCAAGAACTAGAGGCCTTGGAGTGAACTTTGCTCTAGGTCCATGCACAGCTTGTCAGAAGCAGGATTAAAATTTTAATTAGCTGCCGACATTGAAAAAAAAGGAGACTTTCACCAGGCTCGGCACGCCTGCAATCCCAGCTACTTGGGAGGCTGAGGCAGGAGGATCAAAAGTTTGAGGCCAGCCTCAGCAACTTGCCAAGACTCTAAAAAATAAACAAACAAAACAATGATGAAACAAAACAAAACAAAACAACCCCAGAACAAATAGAAAATGTCAAGGATTTCTGATTTTCTTGAGAAATTGCTTTATGTTGTGCCTCTGTCTCTAGACCACCATGGCCCCCTCCAGGCCACCATCCTCAGCTTCCTGCATGTGACCTCAGCTAGGTTGGCAGGTTGGTATGTCCAGGGCTCCTGACCAGGGCTGATCCTTTCTATGGTGGCCTGGGCAGCCACACAGCTTTGAGTGGACCTCTTAATCAGTAGACAGGTCAACGAGCTTCACCCCGTGTGCCTCCCATGTGCCTCCCATGGTGTGTCAAGACCAAGGGACAGACCTTGGCACCGGAGGCCAGCCATGGAGGGGCTGCTGGGGTCTGCAGCCCTCTAGTGGCGGCTCCAGCTTTTTTCTGCAGCAGGGTCTCTCCCCAACAGGACGGCCATCTTCCTGCCTTGAGGTCCCTCTGCCTCGGGCGGCCGTGGTTGGACTCCCCTGGCCCTGGCCCACCTGGAGCCTCAGGATGCACCATCCTGGTCACCCACACTTGGCCCTCGTTTGCTCAGCCCTGAAGAAGTGAGACATCCAGAGCTGGAATGGGGGAGAGCTAGGGCTTGCCTCTCGTCCTGCCCTGGGGACAGCCTCCTGCCCTGGGACCACCTGGAGCCCTGGGGGGTGTCCCTCACATGTGCACTTGACATCATGGTCAGACCCAGGAGGAAGCCAGGAAGCCTGAGGCAACTGTGTCTGGGACACGATGCTGGCGAGATGGACGCTGGCCCTGGAGAGCTGGACTTTTCTCCCCGTGTCTGGACTTTGGCCTTGCAGAGCACCTGGTGCTGGGCCCACACAGGTTGCTGCACCCACACGGGGTGATGCATGCATTTCCCACTCACTGCTTTTGGTCAGGGGCTTTTCCTGGGTCCCAGGGACCCAAACAAGGTCATCTGCCCAGCATTGTTCAAATCAAAGTCTCACAGTGGGAGGGGTGCGAGGTTGTGTCAGGGGACACTGGGAACGTGACAACCGAGGGCTGTGCTCTATTTTAACACGATGTCTCATGGAGATGTGTTTCCACGCGTCACTCAGGGTGAGATCATCAGGAGGGCAAATGTCCAGAGCAGGTTGATTCGACCGTATTTCATAATAATACGGGCAGTGTCTGGACACGGCGGAGGTCGCACAGTTAGGACTTGGAAGACGTGGATGGGCCCTTGGGGATCTGTCCAGCCACCCCCTCCACACTTGGTGGGGGACATGGGGTGACAGCCCATTATTCTTATAATAAGACCAACGTTTAAGGAGCGAGGACCCCACCCCAGGCCACTTTGCATTCCTCATTCCAGAGCCGGGTGTCCTCTCCGCTCGTATTTTCAGCTGATTTTTAAAAAGAATGTGTTGGGAGGGGGTGAGGCACGAGCTCTCCAGAGAGCGGCCATCTGAGGAGCCTGGCTGTTCCCTGCTCTCTCAGAGAGAGGACGTCTTTCCCTCTGCTCCCACCCACGCAGCTCCTCCAGCATCTGCTTCCTGCATCCTGTGAGCCGTGGCGGGTTTGCCTTTTGGCAAACGCTTCATGGCCACCAGCTGCTAAATAAAGGAGCCATGGGGGCCTTGGAGAGAAAGGCCAAGGGACACTGCCAACCCCAGGGATAGTCTGTGTGCCTTCACACCAGGGTCTCCTTCCACCTGCTTCCCGGTGTGAACAGGGGCTGGAAGGCCCCTCCCTGGGTGGTCCTGGCAGACCCGTCACCCTCGGCAGGCCCGCCAGCTCCTAGCTCCCAGGCAGGGACCTGCTCCTGGCAGGTGCTCCTGTCCTGGGTGCCTGCAGTCCCTGGGCGTGTCCTCCCCAGGACTTGCAGTCCACAGGCCTGGTTGCTCAGGTCTCCCTTATGGCCTTTGGCTCTATGAGGACGGTGTCTCGGCCACCACTCCTCCGAGTGCCTGAACTCTGCACATCTACTGGACAGTGCGTCCAGGCCGACCACCCTGCTGGTGCCTAGGTCTCTTCAGAGGCCTCCCGTCAGGTGTGCCGCGATGGGCCGTGGCTGCCACAGGGTCCCTTCCACAGGCAGCAACCTGGGGTGTCTATTGATGAGGGGGGGGGTGGCCCTACTGCTCATGCCAGGCGTCCCCGCCACAGTGAAAGGTCAAGTGACAGTGAAGACAGGCACGTCCCAGCACGGAAGGGTCCACCATAGAGCTGCTTCACTTGCTTGTTCCCGTCTCCGGGGGATCGACTGCTGTTGGTGACAGTGATGCTATCCGACATGGAATAAACCACAACCTGGGTGACGGCCAGAGGAAGAGGAGGAGGAGGACCAAGAGGGAGAGAAGGAGGACCCACCTTGGACCCCTCTGACGTTGGAAAGCCGTTCCGGACACTGTGCCACATGCTATCTTGGGTGACTTCCACGAGGCCTTTGATCGGCTCAGCCGCGAGGGCTTCTGCTGCCAGGAAGGCGTGTACCTGTGGGACCCCTCAGCTTTCCCTTCCTCCCTCCATGAAGGTGTCCTGCTCTGTCCCCTGAAGATGCCCAGACCTTCCCCGGCTCTGACAGCACAGGAGCGGTGGCTAGAGGATCTCCCTGCGCACTTCCCTCTCTTGGGACTCAATGACTCTCTTCCCTTTGCGTGAGGTCATTGAAAAAGCTGTCAGCAAAATGCTGCCCTTGTTGCAGGGTGGAGGCTGAGGATGGACTGGGGATCACCAGCCCTGCGTGGACTCAGTCGCTGTCCTTCTTGGGTCTCTGGGTCAGGGGACCACAGTGAAGGAAGTGGTTCTCAAAGAAGCTTTCATCCACTGTGCCTGCCTTAGAGATGGGGTAACTGGGCCCACGGCAGGGCCTTGGTGGCCATTAGCCTTGATGTCTCTGGTGCTCCTGGGTTGGCCAGGAGGCTCTCGACCCTGCAGTCTCTGCTGCCCACACAGGCTGGCTGGGAGGAGCTGGCAGCTGGTCACTCCATGGCGGAGAGACTCAGCCCTGGGGCGTAGCTCATCTGCCTCTCTGTCCTGCATGGAGGCCACATTGGATGGAACCCCAGAGTCCAGAGGTTCCCTTTGCGTCACCTATGCACTTAACAAAGAGAGAAACTCGAATTTGATTCTAGGGAGCTTGGTCGACTAAGCAGGTCCAACTTCCTGAGAGGCACCGTAACCCTGGGTGACCAGGCCAGAGCCCAGGCCTTTCTGGCCCAGAACCATCTTTTGTTACTTAAGGTGTTAAAAAAAAATTTTTTTGAGATAATTGTTAATCAATAAATGGTTGCAAAAAATAATGAGATCTCATGCGTCCTTCACCCATGTCCCTGGATGCCAGCATCTTGTATAATCACAGGACAAAACTAACATCCCACTGACCTCATTCAGAACATACGAGCTTCACCTGCCCCTTTGAGGGTCTACAGGTCTTTGGAAGTGGCAGACTCGGAATGATTTGGGTTTCTTAAAAATTTCAGAACTTGCTATTGTTTCTTTGTCCAAGGTTTCCGGCTTCTGAGTGCTCGTGCACAATCGCACTCTCTCTCTCTCTCTCTCTGTTCTGGGGACTAATCCCTGGGTGCTCACCCACTGAGCCACATTCCCAGCCATTTTTATTATTTATTTTGAGACAGGGTCTCACTAAGTTGCTCAGGGCCTTGCAAAGTTGCTGAGGCCAGCTTTGGACTTGTGATCCTTCTGCCTCAGCCTCCTGAGCTGCTGGGATCACGTGGCCCTTCCACCCAGCCTGACTCAACAGTGTCTCTTTTGGCTATTTTCTCATGAGTCTCAAAACTCTATGGGTACCGAGTGGACTTTGGTCTGTGCTTTTCTGGCCAACCCTCTTGTCCACTCCTGACCATCTGTCTGCAGTGCACGGAGTTCTCCGGGTACTAGCCCTCTGCCTGGGTCCTATGGCTTCTGCTGGGAGGCCAGGCTGGCAGCTAGGGGTCCTGTGACACTTGGCCACTGGTGGCCTCTGCCCCTTCATGCTAGGTTTGGGCTGGTCACTCACAGCCCACAGGCTGGGGCAAGGAGCACTCCACAGGCTCCCTAAGAGGTGAGTGGCTAAGCCTCCATGTCTACAGCAGTGGAGAGCCCTTCTCTGCCTGGACACTGTGGCAGGCTGACAGGCAGCCCTCCAAGAGGCCCAGGCGCTCATGCCCTCAAGCTGGGACTGGCTGTTTTGTTGGGAGGATGAAGAGTTGGCACTTGTGGAGGTCATGGGGAGCCGGCCAGCTGCCAGGAAGTGGTCCTCGGATTCTGGCGATCACATCTTGAACGTACAGCGCTGTGCACACGAGGAGGGAGCGGCCTTCTCGTCTGCTGGAAGCCATGCAGACCTGTCCCTGCACCATCGGCTATGTGGGGCACACGTGGCAGACATTTCTGCCACCTGCCACATCTGGTTCCCGGGTTTTGTTCGCCGTCCGTCTTGTTGAAGGCCTTTCCTCGGTGTCTGGACGGAGAGGCACCCAGGGCTCAGCAGTGTGGACTCCCCCTGTCAGCACCCTGCTCCTCTCTGGTGCCATCTGTTTTCCCTCCTCTGGACCAAGTTCAAGACACGGTCCCCCACATGGCACTCTCAAGGTCCCTGTGCATCTTTTCAGACCCCTGGAGATGCAGACAGAGGTTGGATCAGGCCCTACCGGGCCGGAAGCCAGGCCGAGCCACTGACACGAAAGGCTGGCCTCCACCACGGGCCTTCTGCCCACCCTGTGTCCCCGGGTTCAGCACCAACCTACTTTCCATCTTAATTTTTATTACCTGACCCTTACCTGACACTGTGTTGAATTTTTTATTTTTATTTTTCTTCTGGCCAGAGAGACATTAGGCCAAGACAGGATTATTTTTAATTGAGTGAAAGGAATTTTTAAATGCAGCAAGTTTTTGTAAAAAGATTGACTTCTGTGAATTCCACTGGGAATACGTTTCATAACAGGAATTTCACAATGTGCTGTGCTCACTTCCCTGTGAAATTGGCTGTTCCTGAGTGCAGAGACGCCTCAGGCAGGCTGGGGTTGGCGCTGGCCTCGGAGCCACCACAGTGCAAGGCGGGCTGGGGGGGAACAGCTGGTCTGGCCCCGGAGCCCTCCTCTGCCGTGCCCCAAGGTACAAGGGTGAGTGTGGATGCAGGCCAGGCCTGATGTCACCGCCTGCTCCTGAAGTGGCACCTCCGTGATGGGGACAGGTCACGGGCGTCCCCAGGGCTCTGCTCTGCAGGACTCTCCGTGGCTTAGGCTCCACGCTGGCACCTCCCAGAAGTCCAGGAAGGCCCGGGTACCCTCCGGCTTTTGAGATTCTTCTTTTTAAAAAATACACTTTTGGTCATCACACAGCAGTTGTGCCTAATTACAGGGCACAGTGAGATCTTCCAGGCATGTGTATGGTGGACACTGAGCATATCAGGGCAACAGGTACCTCTGTCACCCCACAGGCTTGTCATTTCTCAGGTTGGGGATGCTCCAAATCACAAGGTTTCCTCTTCTATGAAAAATACAAAGGAGAAATTTCAAGCTGGGGTGATAAAAATCGTGCTGTTTCCCACATTCCAATCGATGGCGTAGGCCTGAACCCACTGTCTACAGAGCAGGTCACCCTCACAGGCCTTTGGAGGAGTCGCCTCTATGTGCTGATCCACAAGGCATTGCCCAAGTGTGGCAGTGGAGGACATGGGTCATACAGGTGATCAGGGACTCTCAGAACTGTGTCCTCAACCTCATCTGAAGCTAGACCTAAAGTGACTTTGTTGCCATTTGTATAAATAGACCCAGGACAAGCGCAGCCCCCTGCCTAGCCTGGCTTGTTTCCATCAACCCTGGGCAGGTCACGGGCACGCTGTCACCACAGTGCTGTCCAGCAAAGAGGGACCAGGCAGGCGGCTCAGTCCACCTTACATCGAGTCCAGCAGGTGGCCAGCTTAGAGGACATGCACACACCACCTACTTCTGTTCTCGCACGCCAGGGAAGGCAGGCGGGCGGAGATACCTGCAGGCAGAGGAGCAGCAGAGGGGGAGAGGCCACCAGCTCCACAGTGCAGCCCCGGGAGGCCTCAGTCCAATGGTCCACCGGCTGGAGCCACCATGGCCCTGAGCCAGGGCCACCCAGACCTTCCCTGTCAAGAGCCGCTGGTCTTCAGGTTCAGTCTGCGTCTGTGGAGGGAGGGACACGTCCACCCTGTCCGAGCTCCTGCACACCAGTGCTGGGGACAGTGACCACTCAGTCCAGCACAGCATCGGGACTGGACTTGCTGCTGTGTCTCTACCAGCCTCACAGATTCAACCCTTGGACTTGAGCTGCACAGACAAGGAAACCCTAGAAGCTGCTTCTAGGCAGCTGAAAGGAAGTCCCCGTTGGGATTTACCCTAAAGGCATAGAATTTGAGGTATGTGGTGGGGACTAGCTTCCACTTCTATTTGGACTATTCCTTCTAAAATTTGAAGAAAACCCTAAGACTCAACAGTGAGACTGTTTAAAAAAGCTGTGAGTCCTGGTTAGGATGTGGCGCAGCTTGGACATAAAAATGACGGGCGGAAGAGCGTTTACGGATGGCAGGACGGTCACAGGTGGTCAGCTCCTCCAAGAACGAGGTTTATGAGTGCGGGCATGGAATGGATCCTTTCTCTGCAAATTCGTTTCTGGTGGAGATTTTGAGGGAGCTCTGCGCCATGGGTCTGGTGAAGGGGCGGAGCCCAGGCTGGTGTGTATTTCTGTCTGTGCCACAGGTTAGGCCACTTTTGATCTCCATTGCCACTGTGTTGGTGGCCTTGGGCAAACTGGCCTCAGTGGCCTCCGCTGTGTCATGGGGGTGGCAGCAAGGTTACTGCACTCTAAAAAGAGGCAATTCAGCTGCGCTAATTCAGATGCACATCTGTGATCTCAGTGATTTGGGAGGCTGAGGCAGGAGTTTGAGGCCAGCCTCAATAACTTAGTGAGATTCTACCTGAAAATAAAGAAATTAAAAGGGCTGGGGTGTAAGTGGTCGAGCACCCTTGGGTTCCATCAAAAAACAGAAAAGGAGGTAATTTATATGAAACCTTTAGAAAAGTGCCTGGCATCCTGTGAGCCCTAACAGATGGTGGCTGAGAGCACCAGGTGCTTTCTGGGCTCTGAGCAGCTCTTCCCTCGTCCTTCCACTGACCCATCCTTCTCTCTCTTCAGGGGTCACATTCTCCTTCTTCTGGAAGACACAGGAAGAACAGTCCAGACCCATCCCTTCTGCATATGGGGGACAGGTCATCTCCAACGGGTTCAAGGTGTGCTCCACAGGCGGCAAAGGCTCCGTGGAACTGTACACACGTGAGGATTCCATGACCTGGGAGGCCACCTTCAGTCCACCGGGTGAGTGTTGGCATGGACCCAGTGACAGCCCGGCAGGACAGCCTGCACAGTGCTGCTCCCCACACTCCTGCCCTGGGTCCCCGGTGTGGTGCGTGGTGACAGTTGCTGCTGCATGTTCCCACACACAGATACAGCAGTGCAATGTGGCAGCTCAGCTCCCCAGCACCTCCCTCCCTCCCCCTCTGTCTTCGTCCACTGTTCTCTACTGACCTCCCTTGAGTTCTGTGAGACCCCTCCCTACATTTCCCCTCCTGTTTCCTCCTCAGCTTCCTCATATGGGGGAAAACATGCAACCTGTGACTTCCTGAGCCTTGTTTATTTTGCTTGACATAATGCTCTGGGTTCTACCCATTTTCTTGCAAATAGCATGATTTCATTCTTCACGGCTGAAGAAGATCCATTGTGCATCTCACCACACTTGCTTTTTTTGGGGGGGCTTCTAATTAATTTATTAATTAATGTTAAATGAACATATAGGGGTAGGGTTGTAGCTCAGTGGTAGAGCGCTTGCCTCCCATGCATGAGGCCCTGGGTTCAATCCTCAGCACCACATAAAAATAATACTAATAATAAATAAATAAAAATAAAGATATTGTGTCTATCTACAACTAAAAAATTTAAAAAAATGAATATATAAAACATAGCATTTTCATTTTCATCTGTTGTAAGCATACAATTTAATGACTTTAAATACATGAAATATATTCACAATGCTGTGTGACTGTCACCACCATCTAGCCCTAAAACCTTTTGTTATTTTTTTATTAATGAATTTATTTATCTTCATTAGGCATATATGACAGCAGAATGCATTTTGATTTATTGTTCACAATTGCAGCAGAGCTTTTCATTTCCCTGGTTGTACATGGTGTAGTGTCACACCACATGTGCAGTCATACACATATCTAGGATAATGATGTCCGTTTCGTTCCACCATCTTTCCTGCCCCCATCCCCCTCCCTCCTCTTTACCCAATCACAGTTCCTCCATTTTCCCCATGCCTCACCTCATTGTGGATCAGCATCCACTTATCAGAGAGAGCATTCAGCCTTTGGTTTTTGGGGATTGGCTTACTTAGCTTAGCATGATATTCTCCAATTCCATCCACTTACCTGCAGATGCCATGATTTTATTCTCTTTTAATGCTGAGTAATTTCCATTGTGTATCTACACCACATTTTCTTTATCCATTCATCTGTTGAAGGGCATCTAGTTTGCTTCCACAGTTTAGCTATTGTGAATTGAGCTGCAATGAACATTGATGTGGCTGCCCTACTTTAGTAAGCTTAAGTCCTTTGGGTATAGATCAAGGAGTGGGATAGCTGGGTCGAATAGTGCTTCCATTCCAAGTTTTCAGAGGAATCTCCACACTGCTTTCCAGAGTGGTTGCACCAATTTGCAGTCAGGGGCTCCTTCTTCAAGAGGCTCCCTGGGCAGGTGACCAGGAGGGCGGGCTGTGCCTCTGGCAAGCAGCTTCCTGCCGGGTCAGACCTGGGCCTGCAGCCCTGAGCAGGAGCTCTGGCCTCATGCAGGTGGTTGTGGGAGCCTGGGTTTCCATGTCAGTACCAGGGGATTGGGTGACCCTGCAGGTGCTCAGCTGTGGCAGGGGTCCCGATGGAAAGTGGTGAGCTGCCCCCACTTCCAGGTTTACCAGGTGGTGAGAGAGTGTTTGGGGTGTGGAGGCTGCAGATTCAGAGAGCAGGCAGGGGTCGGGGGCAGATGTGGGGCACTGGGTGGCGAGTGGTCTTGGTGAAGGAGGGAGGGTGGGAGTCAGCAGAGGGGCCAAGCTCATGGCTGGGAGAGAAGCCACAGAGTTTCTGCTGGGGGGTTCTCAGTTTCTCTGTCATGGAGTTCACCTGCAGGGCCTGAGGTCACAGGTGTGGGCAGGGGTGGTGTGGGAAGGCTGAGGAAGGCCTGCAGTGGACACTGGAGAAGGGGAGAGGTGACCTGGGCCTCTGGAGGACTTCAGGATAGTGTTCAGGGAGGGCCCATATAGAGGCCCCAGAGGGCAGGGCAGAGGTTGGGATGGTGACCCAGGAAGGCCTAGGCTGGTGCTCTGCCCAGGAAGTGACAGGTTTGCAGCACTCAAGGGGAGCCCTGACTGGCCTAATGGAGGGAGGGCGCGTGGCCCAGTAGACTCTGGAGCCAGGCAGCCTGGGCCAGGTCTGGGCCCTGTGCTTGTAGCCACGTGAACCTGGACACCTTCCTACCACACCTGCTCCCTCAGTTTCCTCATTGCAATGTGAGTGACAGGATTGCTTCACAGGGAGCCTGAGCCTAGGGAGACAGAGCCTCTAGGGAGTCCATAGGCCCACGGGCTCAGAGCCAAGGGGCACGGGCCTGGACGTGTCCGCCTGTGCTTGGGAACATGGGGAGCATACGCTCTGAATTAGCTCCCAGACCCCCTGGGCAGGAGACTGCCAGCCCCACTCCACACAGCACCATCCGAACCTTGTCGAGAGCTCCCACTGCCGCTGTCTGGGCTTCAAATCTCAGCACCTCATCTCTGTGCCCTTGGACTGGCGGGACAGACAGAACCAGACACCTAGCAGGTTCTTTGAACTTGAACTTGAACGTGTATTAAGATGAACTCAGCCATTCCCCTGGGGAAACAGGACTGAAAACGGCCCTGCAGGGCAGCGTGCTCTTCACTGGGTCATCCCTGGGATTTGTCCTTCTCACTGTGGAACCCAAGGGCAATGACACCTTGGGCCTGTTTAGGATCCAAGTGTCCAGAGGCTCAAGATTATCAGAAGGTTGCACAGTCCTGAGCGAGAGGCCCTGATGTATGGCTGGGTGATGTGCAACCAGCGAGCAGGAGGACGTGTGTCCTTTTAGAGGGCTGCTGCTTCCAGCAGCAGCAAGCCCAGAGGACAGCCAACCAGAGGCTCATGACATGGTGGATGACCATCCAGGTTGGACGCAGCTTCCTATGGCTGAGCATGGCCTGCATGCCAGGGTAAAGGGTGCCTGGAGGCTCACTGTGGAGCTGCCCAGGCAGCCAGGAGGCTGGTCTTCTTGCCACATCACGGCCACATTGGCTGCTGTCACACACGCTGCGTCAGAGATGAGGGGGCTGCCTAGGGCGGGGGCTGAACGGGGACTTCAGATGCTTCTGCGGTCCCATGCTGGGCTGCTTAGGCCATGTCTCTAGAAAATGTTCTCAACAGTTCTGACCATGAGTTGTGATTTAATTTTAGAAC